>NC_044569.1:22514848-22591538 GCF_007565055.1 Rhinopithecus roxellana
ATGGGTTTCCCTCTGGGCTCCCAAAATTTACTTTGAAGGAATCCACGGACAAAAACAGTGTTAGCATTCTGTTCCAAAAAGGGATAGAAAGGAAAGGGGTGGAACTCTGTGGATGTTGACAGTCACCACATCAGAAAAGCTCTCTCTACTTAATTAAGTTAAGGATATTTCTTTTTCACCCATTGGTCCCCTATGGGCGGGGCCAAATATCACTTGCAAGAAAGAATCCCACTTACAAAACAGTGTTAGCAATCGCTGTCGGCCCTCAATACGATCCAAAAAAGAGAAGCCCTCTTAAGGTTCCTACAAAGACAGTGTGTTAATGGACTGCTCCACAAAAAACCCTAAAGTGTACTCTGTGAGATCGAAAATTCACACATCTACCAAGAAGTTTCTAAAGAAAAGCTTCTTTTACGATGGCCAAAAATAAAGAAAAATACCCGAATAGGAAACCGCCCAGTTTCCAAAACTCGCTCCAACCTCTCCTCTCCAACAACAAGAAAGACCGGGAGGAGATTTCTGCATTTCAAACTGAGGTAGTTATGGGGTCATTCTCACTAGGAGAGGAGGCCGGACAATCTGTTGCTGGTCAAAGCTTGGCTGCGGCACTGACCCAGAGAGAGTGTGAAGGTCAGGGGCGGGGCATCGCCTCACCTGGGAAAAGCCAAGGGGGAAGGGGATCCGTTTTCCTAGCCAGGGGGAGGGGACTGAGACACAAACAACTGGAAAAAATCGGGTAACTCCCACCCCAATACTGCGCTGTTAAAGCATAAAGGGCATTCCCAGAGAATATATACCCACCTGGCCCGGAGGGGGTCCCCCGCCCCACGAAGCCTCCCTCACTGCTAACACCCAGAGTCTGGCCGGATCTAACCGCAAGGCAGCAGCAGCGAGGGTGGGGGAGGGCGGCCGCCTTATTGCTGAGGTTAAAGTAGGTAACAAAAAAGCCCCGCTGGGAAGCTCTCGAAAACTGGGTGGAGGCTCACAGCAGCTCAAGGAAACCTGCCTGTCTCTATTAGCTCCAACTTCTGGGGACCAGCGGCACAAAAACATGAAGACCAAACAGGGGAAGCAACGGGCCTGGCAGACGTTGAAGGACAGTCTGTCTGACAGCTTTGGGGAGACCAGCCAGGGATCTCCCAACGCGGAGGTAGAGATCTGAGAACGGACAGACTGCCTGCTCAGGTGTGTCCCTGACCCTGGAGTAGCCTAGCGGGGAGAAGAATCCCCCACTAGGGGCAGTCTGACACCCCACACCTCAACAGGGTGGAGTACACCCTGAGAGGACACTTCCAAAAGAAGAATTCAGACAGGTAACACTCGCTGTTCAGCATTTATTCTATCTTCGGCCAACCTTTCTGCTGTGATACCCAGGAAAACAGGGCTCGGGAGTGGGACTTCAAGCAATCTCCAACAGACCAACAAACGAGGTCCTTCTGACTGTCAGAAGGAAAACCATATCAACGGAAGGACACCTATACCAAAAAACCCCCATCAGTTCGTCACCACCATCAAAGGACCAGAGGACAGATAAAACCAAAGATGGGGAAGAAAGCAGGGCAGAAAAGCTGGAAATTCAAAAAAAATAAGAGCGCATCTCCCCTGCAAAGGAGCGCAGCCCCATCACGCAACGGATCAACTGGTCAAGACGAATGACTTGGACGAGAGGAGAGAAGAAGGTTAGGCCCATCAACTTTCAGAAGCTTAAGGGCAATTAGTACCAGGCCAAAAGAAACTAAAAAATCTGAGGAGAGGGGGCAAAGAAAAAAGAAAAAAAAAAAAGAAACGGAAAAGAAATAAGGACAGCTAGACTCATTAATGCAGAGAAAGGTCATAACGAAAAAAGGACAGAGAGATGAGACCATGACACAGAAACCGAAGAAATACGTGACAACAAATGCAAACAAAGCTTCAGTAACCATCGATCAACTGGAAAAAAGAGTTCTCAGCGATTGAAGGATCAAAATGAGAAAAAATGAAGCGAGGAGAAGAGAAACCAAAAAGAAAAAGAAAGAAGGAAAAAAAAGAAATGAACAAAGCCTGCAAGAAGTATGGGATTACTGTAAAAAAGACCAAATTCTACGTCTGATTGGGGTGCCTGATAAAGTGGAGGGGGAAAAATGGAACCAAGGTGGAAAACACTCTTCAGGGTATCATCCAGGAGAACTTCCCCAAACCTAGTAGGGAGAGGCCAACATTCAAATTCAGGAAAGAAATACAGAGAACGCCACAAAGATACCTCCAGAAAGAGGCAACTCCAAGACACATAATTGCCCAGATTCACCAGTTGAAAATGAAGGAAAAAAAAATTTCAAGGGCAGCCAGGAGAGAAAGGGTCGGGGTCACCCACAAAGGGAAGCCATCAGACTTAACAGCGACAGATCTCTCAGACAACTCTAACAAGCCAGAAAGAGTGGGGGCAATATTCAACGTTCTTAAAGAAGAAAAAGAATTTAACACCAGGAATTTCATATCCAGCCAAACTAAGTTCATCAGTGACGGAGAAATAAAATCCTTTAACAGATAAGCAAAAAATGCTTAGAGATTTTGTCACCACCAGGGCTGCCTTAAAGAGACCCTGAAGGAAGCCCTAAACATGGAAAGGAAAAACAAACCGGTACCAGCCATCGCAAAAAAAAGGCAAAATGTAAAAGCCATCGAGGTAGGAAGAACACTGCATCAACTAACGAGCAAAAATAAAAGTTTAATATCATATATGGCAGGATCAATGTTCACCATAAACAATATTAACCTTAAAATGTTAAATGGACTAAATGCTCCAATTAAAAGACACCAGGACTGGCAAAAGGATGAAAAGAGCAAGGGACCCATCAGTTGCTGTATTCAGGAGGAGACCCATTCTCACATGCAGAGAATACATAGGCTCAAAATATAAAAAGGGATGAGGAAGATCTACCAAGCAAATGGAGAAACAAAAAAAAAGCAGGGGTTGCAATCCTAGTCTCTGATAAAACAGACTTAACCATCAAAGATCAAAAGAGACAAAGAAGGCCATTACATAATGGTAAGGGGGATCAATTCACCAGGAAGAGCTAAACTCTCCCTAAATATATATGCACCCAATACAGGGACGCACCCAGATTATAAAGCAAGTCCTTGGGGGACTTCAAAGAGACTTAGATTCCAATACAATAAATATGGGAGACTTCAACACTCCGCTGTCAACCATCTTAGACAGCTCACGGAGACAGAAAAGTTAACAAGGATACCCAGGAATTGAACTCATCTCTGCACCAAGCAGGGACCTAATAGGACATTCTATAGAACTCTCCACCCCCAAATCAACAGCAGGATATACATTCTTCTCAGCACCATCTCGAACTTATTCCAAATTGGACCACATTAATGGAAGTAGTAAAAGCACTCCTCAGCAAATGTTCGAACAGAAAATTATACAAAACTGTTCTTCAGACCACCAGTGCACATCAAACTAGAACTCAGGACTTAAAGAACGAAACTCAATCAAAACCGCTCAACTACATGGAAAAACTGAACAACCTGCTCCTGCAATATGACTACTGGGGTGGTACATAACGAAAATGAAGGAAGAGCGAAGAAATAAAGAAATAAGATTTCTTTGAAAACCATTGAGAACAAAAGATACAAACCATACCCGAATCTCTGGGACACATTTAAAGCAGTGTTGTAGAGGGAAATTTATAGCCACTAAATGCCCACAAGAGAAAGCAGGAAAGATTCTAAATTGGACAAACTAACATCACAATTAAAAAAACTAAGATGCGGCAAGAGCAATCACATTCAAAAGCTGGGCAGAAGCAAGAAAAACTAAGATCAGAGGCAGAAGAATGAAAGGAGATAGAGACACAAAAACCCTCCAAAAAATCAATGAATCCAGGAGTGGTTTTTTGAAAAGATCAACAAAATTGACAGACGCTAGCCAAGGCTACTATAAAAGAAGAAAAAAAAAGAGAGAGGAATCAAAATAGATGTATAAAAAATGATAAAGGGGAATCACCAACACCCCACCACAGGAAATACAAACTACCATCAGAGAATACTAATAAACACCTCTCCAAAATCAAACTAGAAAATCTAGAAGAAATGGATAATTTCCTGGACACTTACACTCTCCCAAGACTAAACCAGGAAGAAGTTGAATCCTGAATAGACCAAATAGCGGCTCTGAAATTGATGGCAACAATTATAGCCTACCCACACCAAAAAAAGTCCAGGACCAGATGGATTCACCAGCTGAATTTCTACCAGAGGTTACAAAGAGGAGGTCTGGTACCATTCTTCTGAAAAACTATTCCAATCAATAGAAAAAGAGGGAATCCTCCCCTAACTCATTTTATGAGGCCAAAACATCATCCTATACCAAAGCCCTGGCAGGAGACACAACAAAAAAAAAAGGAATTTTGACCAATACCCATGATGAACATTGATGCAAAAATCCTCAATAAAATACTGGGGCAACACCGGAATCGCAGCACCTGCACCAAAAGCCTTATCAACCATGATCAAGTGGGCTCATCCCTGGGAGCAAGGCTGGTTCAACATTCGCAAATCAAAAACTTATCCAGCATATAAACAGAACCAAAAGCGAACCACATGATTATCTCAATAGATGAAAGAAAGAGCTTTTGACAAAATTCAACAGCTCTTCATGCTAAAAACGCTCATAAATTCGGTATTGATGGAACGTACCTCAAAATTAATAAGAGCTAATATTTGACACAAACCCACAGCTAATAATCATTCTGAATGGGCCAAAAAAAACTGGAAAACAATTCCCTTGATTGAAACTGGCACAAAGCAGGGATGCCCTCTCTCACCACTCCTATTCAACATAGGTTGGGAGTCTGGCTAGGGGAATCAGGGCAAAGAAAGAAGAAATTCAAGGTTTATTTCGTTAGGGAAAAGAAGAAGTCAAATTGTCCCTGTGTTGCAGATGACATGATTGTATATTTAAGAAAAACCCATCGTCTCTCGCCAAAATCTCCTTAAGTGATAACAACTTCAGCAAAGTCCAGGATCAAATAATTAATGTGCAACAAAATCACCAAGCATCTTATACACCAGAACGACAAGCAGGAGACGGCAAAGTCGGACAATGAACTTCCATCACAATTGCTTCAAAAGGAAAAATAAAATAACCCAGGAATCCAACTTACAAATGGGATGTAAAGGACCTCTTCAAGGAGAACTACAAAACCACTGCTCATGATTGAAATCAAAGAGGACACAAAACAATGGAAGAACATACACATGGCTCTGGATAGGAGATCAATTTATCGTGAAAATGGCCATACTCGCCCAAGGTTATTTATAGATTCAATGCCCCCCCATCAAGCTACCAATGAAGTTTCTTCACAGAATTGGGAAAAAAACAAAAAAAAAAAAAAAAAAAACTGCTTTAAAAATTCATATTAACCAAAAAAAAGAGCCGCATTGCCAAGAGCATCCTAAGCCAAAGGACAAAGGCTGGAGGCGTCACGCTACATTAATTCAAAAACTCTACTACAAGGCTAAAGTAACATTAAACAGCTGGTACTGGTACCAAAACAGAGTATAGACCAATGGAACAGAAACAGAGTCCTCCAGAAATAATTCCCACATCTACCGCCATCTGATTCTTGACAAACCTGAAGAAGAGAAACAGACAAGAAATGGGGAAGGATTCCCTATTTATAAATGGGTGCTGGGGAAAATTGGCTTAGCCATAAGTAGGAAAGCTGAAACTGATCTTTCCTTCCCTTATACGAAGATTAATTTTCCAGATGGGATTAGAGACTTAAATGTTAACCTAATACCATTAAAACCCTAGAAGAAAATCTAGGTAGTACATTCGGACATAGGCATGGCAAGGAGACTTCATGTTCTAAAACACCAAAAAGCAAACGGCCACAAAAGCCAAAAATTGACAATGGGGATCTAATTAAACTAAAAGAGTTTTCTTACAGCAAAAGAAACTCCAATCAGATGCAAAGGGTGAAACTCTTGTGTGAAGACTGAGAAGAGACACACCCAAGATAGAAAGCAACTCTCAGAAAGTTTCTTCTCTAGGGTCTATTGTGAGGTTGGATTTCCTTTTGCACCAGGCCCCTTGGTTCTCCCAAACTATCCTTTGCATAATCCACACAACATGCTCAGGCAACTGTTCAAGAGGGCAGTGTGGGAATTTGTTATGAATTGAGTCACACATCAAGGAAAAGCAATCTCTCAGAACAAGCTGCTCTCGTTTTTAGGTGAGGATATTTCCTTTTATACCATGGCCCTCATGGGGCTCCTCCCAAATCATCACTTTGCAGATGCAAAAAAGGAGTGTTTGCAAAACGGCTTCCCTGAGTCTACAGTTGTAACTCTTGGATATGAATTCACAGATCAAAAAGATTTTCTCGAAGAAAGATTCTTTCTCCACGTTTGAAGTGACTACATTCCGTATATCAACTGTCCAGCGAGCCTCAATACGATCCAAAAAAAAGGGCCCTTCTCCAAGGTTTCCTCAAAAAGATCCATTTATTGTAAATGGAACCTCCAGCAAACAAGAGAAGTGGACACTCTGTGAAGATGAATTACACACAGAAAAAGTTCTAAGAAAGCTCTTTCTTAGTTTTTCATCTGAGTATTCATTCATCAGTAAGAGCCTCATTCGCACTAAGAAGTATCTAATTGCATTTTCCAAAACAACTGTGTTGCAACTGATCACTGTAGAGAAATCTTAACTCTGTGGTTGCATTTACCATAGGCAATCAGTTTTCTCACTAAGGATTGTTCCAGATTTGATCTGAGGATATTTCCTTTTACTATAGTCCCTCAATGAGGCTCCCAAAATATCACTTTGAGAATCCACGACAACACTTGTTAGCAAACTGTTCCAAGATTGAAGCGGTAGGTGAAATCATGGTGTGATGAGTTCACACATCAGAAAGCACGTCTCTCAAAGGAAGCTTCTACTGTTATTTTATGTGAGCTATTTCCGTTTTCACCATACGCGCCTATGGGATCCAAATATCACTTGCGAGAATCCAGCTGCACCAGTTTTACAACTGTTCCCAAGAAGGAAGGGTGGAACTTCTGTGTGATGAAGAGTCACACTCGAGAAAGCAATCTCTCAAGAAAGCGTTCTCTCTAGTTATTAATCTGATGATATTTTCCTTTTTCACCATGGCCCTAGGCTCCGACAAATATTCACTTTGCAGATTCCAGAAAAAGGGAGGTTTTGTTACCAAAACTGCTTCTCCTTAAGTCTAAGTTGTAATTCTTGTGGATAGATTCACGAGCAGAAAAAAAGTTTTCTCGAAAAGATTCTTTCAGTTTTTGAACTGACAAAATATTTCCTTATCATCGTAGTAGGTCTCAATGCCATCCAAAGAATTCCTTCTCAGGTTCCTCGAAGGACAGTGTAATGGACTGACTGAGAAAACAAACAAATGTAACTTGCCATGAGATGGACTTCACACTCACACCAGAGTTTCTAAGGAAAAAAGCTTTTTTGCTTTTTCCATTCTTGAGGATATTTTCCCTTTGTCACGGTAAGGCTTCATTTCACTGAGAGTATTCCCATGCAGATTTCCAGAAAGAATCACTGCTGGTAGAAAACTGAAACTGAAAGAGAAAAAGTTCCAACTCTGGTGACTCCATTCACACAAACATGGCAATCAGTTTCTCTCAGAAGGTCTTCTTTCAAGTTTGTGATACGAGATATATTTTTTCAACATAGGACCTCAATTGGAGCTCCAAATGTCACTTGCAGAATGCACGACAAACGGTGTGTTGCACAACTGTTCCAACAAGTGGATGGGTTGGAACTCTGTGTGATGAAGTCACACAATCAGAAAGGCATCGCTTCAGAAAGCTTGCCACTGTAGTTATAGCTGAGGAATTTCCTTTTTAAACAAATGGCCCCTATGGGCTCTCCGAAATATCACTTTGCAGATCACAAACCCCGAACAATGTAAGGCAAAACTGCTTCCTGAGGTCTAAGGTTTGTAACATCTTTCAGAGAATTCAAGATCAAAAGAAAGTTTTTCTCAGAAGGCTTCTGATCACACTTTGTGAAACTGATGATATTTCCTTTAGACCAGCGTAGGCCTCCAGCGATCCAAAGCCCTCTTTCTCCAGTTTCCTCAAAAAGGAACAGTGTTATGGACTGCTCCACGGAAAACATAGTGTAAATCTGTGAGATGTATTCACACCAACCACCGGATAAGTTTCTAAGAATGCTCTTTTCTATTTCTGTTTCAAAACTGAGGAGCTATTCCTTTGTCAATATCGCTCGTTCACTTCATTGCTAAGAAGTATCGCCAAAATATCACTTTGCAGATCTCTTAGAAACTTCTCTCTAGGTTAGTTTGTGAGGATTTTCTTTTCACCAGGTCCCCTATGGGACTCCAATATCACTTGGCAGATTCGCCATGAAAGCAGTGTTGCAAAAACTGCCTTGTGGTTCTACGGGGTTAACTCTGAGATAATACATATCAGGGAAAAGAAGTGTCTCAGAAAGCCTTCTTTCATAGTTGTTGAACTGATGGTATTCATTCTTTAGCGTAGGCTTCATGTATCCAAAGAAAGAAGCCCTTCTCAGTGTTCTGCAAAGACATTCTGTAAGACTGCTCCACGAAAAATTACTGTAAATCGTAAGATATTTCAACATCACCAAGAAACATTCTTCTAAGGAAAGCTTCTTTCTTGTTTTCATCTGAGGATTATTTCCTTGTCACCGTAAAAGCCTTCCATTGCCAACGAGTATCCAATTGCAGATTTCCAAAAACTCTTGTTAAGATAACTGATCACTGAGAAGAAACGTGTAAATTTTGTGAATTGATTCAAAAAGATGGCAATGCAGTTTCTCAGACGATCTCTTTGCCAGTTTTGATCTGAGGATATTTTCCTTTTTCACATAGGCCCCTCATTGAGCTCCCAAATATTACTTTGCAGAATTCCAAGGACAACACGTGTTAGCAAAAAGTTCCAAGAAAAGGAACTGGTGGATTTGGAACGCTGTGTGCGAAGTCACCATCAGAAAACTAATGGTCGAAAAAGCTCTCTCTAGGTTATTATTCGAGGATTATGTCTTTTTCACATGGCACCCCTATGGTGCTGTCCCAAATATCCCTTTGCAGTAATCCACGACAAAGTGTGTTGAAAACTATTCCTTAAGGAATGAGGAAGGGTTGGAACTCTTGTGCATGAAAGTCAAACATAAAGAAAGAATCTTTCAGAAAACTTCTCTCTCGTTATTAGTTTTTTCTGATGATTTCCTTTTTCACCATTGGCCTCTCTGGGCTCCAAATATCACTTTTGCAGATTCCACAAGAAAAAGTTGTTTACAAAGTGTTCCTGAGGCTAAAACGTGGAAACTGCTGTGAGATATATTCACAGATCAGAAAAAGTAGTTTAGAAGTCCTCTTTCACATTTTGAAACATGAGTATATTCTGTTTGATCAGCTGTAGACCTCCTACAGTATATCCAAAGAAGACCAATCTCTCAGATGTCCTCAAAAGAACAGTGTGCCAATGGTCTGCTCCAAGAAAAAGCTTTATTGTAACTCTGGAGATGAATCTAATCACACACACCAAAAGTGTTCTATAAAAAGCTTCCTTGCTAGTTTCATCTGAGGAGGATTTCCTTTGCACCGGTAAGCTTCATTTGGCTAGAGAAGATCCCAATTGCGATTTTCCAAGAAAAACTGGTTTACAAACTGATTCACTGAATAGAAGAAAACTGTAACCTGTGATTGTATTCAAAACGCGCAATGCAGTTTGCAGAAGGCTCTTCAAGTTTTGATTGAGGATATTTCCTTTTTCTCCTTCAGCTCAATGAGCTGCCAAATGTCACTTTTGACAGAATCCACGAACAAAAAGTTGTTATCACACTTGTTCCAAGAAGGGAAGGAGTGGAACTCTGTTTGTGTGCAGTCACACATCAGCAAAAGCAATCTATCTTAGAAAAGGCGTCTCTGGGTTATTATCTGAGGGATATCCCTTTTTCACAATGGGCCCTATGGCCACCAATATCACATTTGAGATTCCCCACGAAAAGAATTAGCAACTGCTTCCTCGAGTTCTAATGTGTGTAACTTGTCACGATGTATTACCAGGGATCAAAGAAGTAGAAGAAGAAGTATTTTCTCAGATGGATTCTTTTTCCACCTTGTTGAACCGATGATATTTCCTTTATGGTGTGTAGTCTCCATGCGATCCAGGAATAGTCCCTCTCAGGGTCCTCAAGCGACATTGTATGGACCTCGCTCCACGAAAAACATAATGGTATAAACTCTGTGATGATGAATTCACCAACATAAGGAACGTTTCTAAATAAACTGTTCTAGATTTTCAAATCTGAGGATATTTCCTTTCTCACCGTCAAAAGTCTCATGACTGTAAGAAGTATCAAATCTTAATTGCAGATTTCCGGGAAAAACGTTGTTAGGTCAACGGACACTACTGGAAAAAGAAATCGTGTAACCGTGGAGTTTTGAAATTCACCCATGGGCAAACCTGCAGTTTCTCAGAAGGGAACTCTTCTTTCACCAGTTTCAATCTTGAGGATATTTCCTTTTTCACAGTGATCTCTCAACTGGGAGCCTCCCAATATCACTTATTTCAGAATACACGACACAGTTGTTAGCAAACTGTTCCAAGGGAAGTGGTGCGACATGTGTGATGAAGTCACACATCAGAAAAGCAATCTCTCAGAGAAGTTTCTCTCTGGTTTTTTTGTGTGAGGATATTTCCTTTTTCACCATGGCCTCTATGGGCTCCCAATATCACTTTGCAGATCCACGAAAGAGAGGTTAGCAACTGCTTCCTAGGAGCGAAGGGTGTAAACCTGTGGAGTTATGCATATTAACAGATCAGAAAAGAAGTTTTCTAAAGAAAAGACTTCCTTTCAACGCATTTTTGAAAATGATGATGAATTCCCTTTATCACGTAGACCTCAATACGATCCAAAGAGCCACTCTCAGATTCCGCAAAGACAGTGTTAGGGTCAGCTCCAAGAGACCTTATTGTAACTCTGTGAGATGAATTCACACATCACCAAGAAGTTTCTAAGAAAGCTTCTTGCTAGTTTTCATCTGAGGAGATTCCTTTGTCACGGTAAGCTTCATTGCGCTAAGAGATTCCCATTTGCAGATTTTTCAGAAAACTGTTGTTAGCAAGCTGATCACATGAAGAGAAACATGTAACTCTGTGAGTTGCATTCAAACAGTGCAAGAGCCGTTTCACGAAGGCTTCTTTCAAGTTTTGATTTTGAGGATATTTCCTTTTTCTCCTTAGACCTCAATGCGGTGCCCAGATGTCACTTGCAGAATCCACGACAAAAGTGTTAGCGCATACTGTGATCCAAGAAGGGTTGGGTGGAATCTGTGTGATGAAGTCAACATCAGAAAGCAATCTCTCAGAAAGCTCTCTGTATGTTATTTATGAGAGATATCTCCTTTTCACAATGGGCCCTATGGGCTCTCCAATATCACTTTGCAGATTCCACACGAAAAGATGTTAGCAATTGCTTCCTGAGTTCTAAGGTGTAACTCTGTCAGATGATTCACAGATCAGAAAAGAAGTTTCTCGAGAATGCTTCCTTCACATTGTGAACCGATGATATTCCTTACTGGCTAGGTTCTCAATGCGATCCAAGTAGCCCTTCTCAGGTTCCTCCAAAGACAGTGTTAATGGACTGCCACCGAAACATAATGGTAACTCTGTGTGATGAATTCACACATCCACAAGAGTTTCTTAGAAAAGCTAATATCTAGTTTCCATCTGAGATATATCCTTTCTCAATCGTAAGCTTCCTTGCACTAAGAAGTATCCATTGTAGATTCCAGAAAACAATTGTTAGCAAAATGATCACTGAAGAGAAACGTGTTACTCTGTGAGTTGCATTCACACATGGCAAGCAGTTTCTCAAAAGGCTTCTTTTCCAGTTTGGATCTGAGGATATTGGCTTTTTTACCATAGCCTCATGAGCTCCAACCCAATATTCACTTGTTCAGAATCCAAGACAATAGGTTAGCAAACTGTTCCAATGGGAAGGTTTGGAAACCATGTGTGATGAAGTCACACATCAGAAAGCAATCTCAGGAAAGTTTCTCTCTGGTTTTTGGTGTGAGATTACTTTTTCACCATGGGCCCTATGGGCTCCCAAATAATCACTTTGCAGATCTAGAAAAGAGTGTTAGCAAACTGCTCCCTAGGACTAAGGTGTAACTCTGTGAGATGAATCAAAGATCAAAAGAAGTTTCTCAGAAAGCTTCTTTCACTTTGAACTATGATATTTCCTCTATAAATCGTAGGCCCTCAATGCGGTCCAAAAGAGCCCTCCTCGGATTCCTCAAAGACAGTGTTAATGGACTGCCCTCCACGAAACTAAAGTGTAACTCTGTGAGATGAATTCACACATCACCAAGAAGTTTCTATGAAAGTTTTTTCTAGTTTTCCATCTGAGGATATTCTTTTTGTCACCAAAATTTCATTACCCTAAGATTATTTCTAATTGCAGATATCCAGAAGTTCTGTTAGCAAACTGATCACTGAAGAGAAATTTGGACTCTGTGAGTTGTATTCACACATGGCACTTCAGTTTCCTCAGAAGGCTTAATTTCCATTTTGAACTGAAAATATTTTGTTCTTCACCGTTAGCCCTCAATTGAGCTCCCTAATATCACTTTGCACGAAACCACGAAAAACAGTGTTAGCAAACTGTTACAAGAAGGGAAGGGTGGAACTCTGGTGATGAGGTCACACATCAGAGAAGCAATGTCTCAGAAACCTTTCTCTATTTATTATCTGAGGATAATTTCCTATTTCACCCATGGCCCTAAGGGCTCCCAAATATCCCTTTCATATTCCACGACAAAAGAGTTGTTAGAGGAACTGCTTCCTGAGTTCCAAGGTGTAAGTCAGTGAGTTGAAAATAGGTCAGAAAGAAGTTCACTGAATGAAGCTTCTTTCACGTTTTGAACTGATGGTATTCCTTTATAAGGTAGGCCTCAAGGCGATGATCCAAAGAAGCCTTTCTCAGGTTCCTCAAGATAGTTGTTAATGGTGCTCAACAAATATAAGTGTTAACTCTGTGAATGAATTCACACATCACAAGAAGTTTTAAAGAAAGCTTCTTTCTAGTTTCATCTGGGATAAATTCCTTTGTCACGGGTAAGCTCATTGTGCTAAGAAGTATCTCCATTGCATAGATTTCCAGAAAACTGTGTTATCAAACTGATCACTGAAGACAAACGTGTAACTTGTAAATTGCATTCACCCATGACAATGCAGTTTCTCAGAAGGCTCCTTTAACCAGTTTTGATCAGAATGATATTTCTTTTTCACCATAGACCTAAATGAGCTGCCAATATCACCTTGCGAATCCCACGAAAACAGTGTTAGCAAACTGTTCCAAGAACGAAAGGGTGGTGGACTCGTGTGATGAAAGTCACACAATCCGAAAGCAATCTCTCAGAAAGCTTTCTCTCTAGTTATTATCTGGAGGAGATTTCCTTTTTCACCATGGGCCCTATGGGTCCCAAATATCACTTTGAGATTCCATGAAAATAGTGTTAGCCAACTGTTCCAAGAACGGAAGGGTGGAACTCTGTTTATTAAGTCACAAATCTGAAAGCAATCTCTGAGAAAGATTCTCTCTAGTTATTATCTGAGGATATTTCCTTTTTCACCATGGGCGCTAAGGGCTCCCAAATATCACTTGCAGGATCCACGACAACTGGTTAGAAACGCTTCCAAGAAGGAAAGGTGGAAATCTGTGTGATGAAATCACACATCAGAAAGCAAGCTCATCAGGAAAGGCTTCTCTTTGGTTATTATGTGGAGGATATTTTCATTTTCACCGAGGGCCCCTTATGGGCTTCCAAAATATCACTTTGCAGAATCCACGACAAAAGTGTGGAGCAATTGTTTCCAAGAAGGGAAGGGTTGAAACTTTGTTGTGATTGAAGTCACACATCAGAAAGCAAAATCTCTCAGAAAAGCTTCCTCTTGTTTTGTTTTCTGAGGATATTTCATTTTTTATCCATGGGCCCTCATGGGCTCCCAAATAGCACTTTGCAGACTCCACGACAAGATTGTTTGGAAACTGCTTCTGAGGTTGAAGTTGTTGTAACTGCTGTGAGATGAATTCACAGGTCAAAAGGAATGTTCTCAGAAAAAGTCTTCTTCACGTTTTGAACGGATGATATTCCTTATCATCATAAGGCCTCAATTCGATCCAAAGAAGCCCCTCTCAGTTTCCACAAAGACAGGTGTTTAATGGGACTGCTCCAGAAACATAAGGGTTAACTCTGGAGAGATGAATTCACACATCACCAAGATTTCTAAGAAATCTTTTTTTATATTTTTCATATGAGGAGTATTTCCTTTGTAACCAAAAGCTTCATTGCCCTAAGAAGTGTCTCATTGCAGATTTCCAGAAACTGTGTTAGCAACTGATCACTGAAGAGAAACTGTGTAACTTCTGCGAGTTTGCATTCACACAGGCAATTGCAGTTTCTCAGGAGGCTTCTTTCCAGTTTTGGATCTTGAGGATATTTCCTTTTCACCCATAGCCCTCAATAAACTCCCAAATTATCACTTTGCAGATTCACGACAACAGTGTTTAGCAAACTGTTCAAGAGGGAAGGGTGGAAATCTGTGTGATTGAAGTCACCCATCAAAGCAATCTCTCAGAAGGCTTTCTCTCTAGTATTATTTCTGAGGATATTTCCTTTTTCCCAATGGGCCCCTAGGGCTCAAATATCACTTTGCAGATTCCACAAGAAAAGAGTGTTTAGCGAACGCTTCTCTGAGGTCTAAGTTGTAACTCTGTGAGATGAATTCACAGGAGCAAGAAAGAATTTCTGAGATAGACTTCTTTCACGTTTTGAACTGATGATTTTCTTTATCAGTAGGCCCTCAATGAAGCGAAAAAAAGAAAGCCCTTCTCAGGTTCCCAGAGACGTGTCAATGGACGGCTCCACGAAACTTAAAGTGTAACTCTGTGGAGGAGAATTCACACCAATCACTAAGAAGTTTCTAGGAAAAAACTTCTTTCTAGTTTCATCTGAGGATATTTCCTTTGTCACCGTAAGTTTTTATGTGCTAAGAAGTATCACCATTGCGAGATTCAGAAAATTTGGTAGCAAACTGATCACTGAAGAGAAAACGTGTAACTCTGTGAGTTGTCATTCACCATGGCAATGCAGTTTCTCAGAAGGCTTTCTTTCCAGTTTTTAACTGAGGATATTTCCTTTTTTCACCATACCCGTCAAAGAGCTCCCAAATTCACTTTGCAGAATCAACGACAACATGTCTTTGCAAACTGTTCAAAAGGAAGGGGAAGGGGGAACTCTGTGTGATGAAGTGACACACCAGAAAAGCAATCTCTTAGAAAGCTTCTCTTTACTTTTATGTGAGGATATTCCTTTTCACCATAGGCCTATGTACTCCCAAATATCACTTTGCAGAATCCACGCACACAGTGTTAGCAAAACTGCTCCAAGAAGGAGGGGTGGAACGCTGTGTGATGAAGTCACACATCGAAAAGCAATCTCGCTCAGAAAGCTTCTCTCTAGTTATTATGTTGAGGATATTTCCTTTTTTCACACCATGGGCCCCAATGGGCTCCAAATATCATATTTGCAGTATCCACGACAACAGTGTTAGCAAACTGTTTCCAGAAAGGAAGGGTGGAACTCTGTGTGATGAAGTCACGCATCAGAAAGCAATCTCTCAGAAACTCTCTCTAATTATTATCTGAGGATATTTCCTTTTTCACCATGGGCCACTACGGGCTCCAAAATATCAGTTTTGCAGATCCACCGAAAAAAGGGTAAGCAACTGCTCCGTGATGTGCTAAATTGTAACTTGGTGACATGAATTCACCAGATCAAAAAGAAGTTTTCTCAGAGGCTTCTTTTCACTTTTGACGATTTATATATCCTTTATCAGCATAGGAAAGCAAAGCGATCCAAAGCAGCCTTCTCCTGTTCCTCAAAGACAGAGGTTCAGTACGCTCCCGCCACAAACTAAGTGTAACTCTGTGAGAGAAATTCACACATCACCAGAAGAATTTTCTAAGAAAGTTACTTTTACTTTTCATCTGAGGATATTTCCTTTGTCACCGTAAGCTTCATCATCGCACAAAAAGTATCCCATGCAGATTTCCAGAAAAACTGTGTGTAGCAAAACTGATAAAGTGAAGAGAAAAACGTGTAACGCTGTGAGTTGCATTGACACCATGGCAATGCGTTTCTCAGAAGAGCTTCTTTGCAGTTTTGATCTGAGGATATTTCCTTTTCTCTCATCAAGCCCTCAATGAGCTCCCCAAATATAACTTTGCGAGAATCCACGACAACAGTGTTACAACTGTTCCAAGAAGGGAAGGGTGGAACTCTGTGTGATGAAGAGTCACAAATCAGAATCAATCTCTCATAAAGCTTCTCTTCTAGTTATTATCTGAGATATTTCCTTTTTCACCATGGGCCCCTATGGGCTCCCGAAATATCATTTTGTGATTCCACGAAAAAGTGTGTTTAGTAAACTTTTTCCCGAGTTCTAAGTTGTAACTCAGTGAAGATGAATTCACAGATCAGAAAAGAAGTTCCCTCAAAAGTTCTTTCACGTTTTTGAACTGATGATATTTCCTTTGCCAGCGTAGGCCCTCATGGCGATCCAAAGAACCCCTTCGTAGGTTCCTTCAAAAGAGAGTGTTAATGTACTGTTTCAAGAAACATATGTGTAATCTGTGAGATGAATTCACATACCACAAGAAGTTTCTAAGAAAGCTTCTTTTTCAATTTTCATCTGAGGATATTTCCCCTTTTCACCAGTAAGCTTCATTGCGCTGGAAGTAATCCATTGCAGATCAATTTCCAGAAAACTGTGTTAGCAAACTGATCACTGATAGACGGTACTCTGTGAGATGCATTCACACATGGCAATGCAGTTTCTCAGAACGCTCTTTCCAGTTTTCATCGGATATTTCCTTTTTCCGATAGCCCTCAATGACCTCCCAAATATCACTTTGTAGAATCCAAGACAACAGTGTTAGCAAACGGTTCCGAATGGGAAGGTGGAACCTGTGTGATGAAGTCACACATCCAGAAAGCAATCTTCTCAAAAGCTTTCTCTTTTATTATGTGAGATATTTCCTTTACGCCATGGGCCCCTATGGGCTCCGAAATATCACTTTGCAGAATCCACGAAAAGTGTTAGCAAACTGCCTTCCCGTAGGTCTAAGTTGTTACTTCTGGAGAGAATTCCACGTAGACAAAAGAAGAGTTTTCTCAGGAAAGCTTTCTTCCCTTTTAGAACTGATGATATATTTCCTTTATCAGCGTAGCCCTCAATAGCGATCCGGATCCCAAGGGAAAAAGCCGTTGCCTCAGCGTTTTCGTACTCTCGAAAAGTGGTAACTAATACCTCCATGAAAGGTAGGGAAAATCTAATGGAATTCACATATGACCAAGAATTTTCAAGAAAATTCTTTCTAGTTTCATTGAGGATATTTCCCTACACCGTAAGCTTCATGTCTAAGAAGTATCAATGCAGATTTCCAGCATAAAACTGTGTTAGCAAACAGACCAATGTACGAGGAGAAACGTGAACTGTGGAGTTGCATTCACACATGGGAATGCAAGTTTATCAGGAAGGCTCTTTCAGTTTGATCTAGGATATTTCCTTTTCGCCCACATCGCCCTTAATGAGCTCCCAATATCACTTTGCACGAATCACCGACAACAGGTTAGGCAAAAACTGTTCCAGAAAGGATAAGGTGGAACTCTGTGTGATGAAGTCACACATCAGAAAAGCAATCTCCAGAATGCTTCCCTCTTGTATTATGTGAAGATATTTTCCTTTTTCACCAGGGCCCCTTGGGCTCCCCCATATCACTTTCGAAGAATCACCAGAACGTGTTATCAAAACTGTTCCAAAAGAAGGGAAGGTGGAATCTGTGTGATGTGAAGTCACACATCAGAAAAGCAATCTCTCAGAAAGCTCTCTCTAGTTTTATCTGATGGGATGTTTCCTTTTTTCACCATGGGCCCCTACGAGACTCCCAAATATCACTTTTCAATTACACGAAAAAAGAAAAGTGAGGCAAATGCTTCCTGAGTGTTTATGGTGTAACTCTGTGAGCCTTGCAAGAAACCAAAAACCAAAGAAACAAGAAAACTAAGAAAGAAGTTTCTCCGAAAAAAAAGCTGCTTTTTGAGGTTTTTTGAACTGATGATATTTCTGATCGCGCGTAGGGCTCAATACGATCCAAAGAAAGAAGCCCTTCTCAGGTTCCTCAAAGGTCGTTGTTAATGGACGCTACCACGAAAACCTAATTTTAACTCTGTGAGGTGATTTTACAAATCACAAAGATTTTCTAAGAAACTCTTTTCTAGTTTCATCTGAGGATATTTTCTTTTGTCCCTACAGCTCGTTGCGCTAAGAAGTATCCCCATGGCGACATCATGAGAGTATGTATGGTTGCATTCACAACATGGCAATGCAGAAAGGTTGTAAGTATGTGGGTTGCATTCACACATGGCAATGCAGTTCTCAGAAGCTTCTTTCCAGATTGATCTGAGGATTGCCTTTTCACCATGCCATCCAATGAGGCTCACAAATATCACATTGCGAATATACGACAACCTTGTGTTAGCATCTGTTCCAAAAAGGAGGGCGGTGGAACTCTTGTGATGAAGTCAACACATCAGAAAGCAATCTCTCACAAATCTCTCTCTAATTCTTCAACTGGGGATAGGTATTTCCTTTTTCACCATGGGCCCCTATGGGCTCCCACAATATCACTTGCCATATTCCACAAAAAGTAGTTGGTTACGCAAAAACTGCTCCTGAGGTTCTAAGTTGTTATTACCTTGTGATCATGAATTCACAAAGGGATCGCAAAATAAGTTTATCAGAAAGCTTCTTTCACGTTTTCAACTGACGATAATTCCTTATCAGCGTAGGCCCTTCAATACGATCCAAAGAAGAAGGGCCTTTCAGGTTCCTCAAAGACAGTCTGTTAATGGATGCTCCACGAAACATAAGTTGAACTCTGTGAGTGATTCACCACATCACAAGAAGTTTCTAGAAAGCTTCTTCTAGTTCATGTCTATTACATGTGAGGATATATTTTCCCTTTGTCCACCATAGGGCTTGCTGCGCTAAAGAATATCCCAATTGCAGATTCCAGAGACAACTGGTTAGCAAATGATCGAATCAACGAGGAAACCGTGTAACTCTGTGAGTTGCAATTCACACACCGCCAATTCAAGTTTCTCAAGAAGGCTTCTTCAAGTTTGATTCTCTGAGATATTTCCTTTTTCCCCATCAGCCTACCTAAATGAAGTCCTCCCGAAAATATCACTTTGCAGAATGCACCGGACAACCGTGTGAGGCAAAAAACCGTGGTTCCAAAAAGAAGGGAAGTGTGGTTGAAACTCTGTGTGATGAAGTCACACATCAGAAAGAATTCTCTCAGAAAGCCTTTCTAGTTACCTATCGCAGGATATTTCCTTTTTCACCCTGGACCCCTATGGGCTCCTAAATATCACTTTGCTATTCCACGAAAAAGTGTGCTTAGCAAAATGCTTCCTGAGTTCTAAGTTGTAACTCTGTGAGATGGAATTCACAGAACACAAAGAAGTTTCCAGAAAGTTCTACAGTTTTTAAACTGAGGATATTCCTTTATCAGTTGTAAGGGGCCTCAATGCGATCCAAAAAGAAGACCTTCTTGGTTTCCTCAAAACAGTGTGAATGGACTGCTCCACGAGATGAAACATAGTGTAACTCTGTGAGATGAATTCAACATCACCCAAGAAGTTTCTAGGAAACCTTCTTTTGTTTTCGTCTGAGGATCTATCTTTGCCACCGTAACTTCATTGGCACTCCGAAGGTATCCATTAAAGATTTCCACGAAAACTGTTAGCAAACTGGTCACTGACGAAAAACGTTGTAAGTCTGTGTGAGTTGCATTCACACATGGCAATGCAGTTTTCTAGAAGGCTTCTTTCCAGTTTTGATCTGAGGATATTTCCTTTTTCACCATAGCCCTCAATGAGCTTCCAAATATCACTTTCAGAATCCACACAACATGTTGAAAACTGTTCCAAGAAGAAGGAAGGGTGGATCAAATGTGTTGAAGTCACACAACATCAGAAAGCAATCTTCTCAGAAAGCTTCTCTCTAGTTATTATCTGAGGATATTTCCTTTTTTTACCATGGGCCCGTGGGTCCCAAATATCTCTTAGCAGATCCATGAAAAGAGTGTTAGCAACAGCTCCTGAGGTTAAAGATGTAAGTCTGTGAGATGAACTCACATGATCAAAAAGAAGTTTCTCAGAAAAGTTCTTCCACGTTTGATTATGATGAATATTCTCTTTATAGCGTAGGCCTCAATGCGATCCAAGAAGCCTTCTCAGGTTTCCTCAAAGAGAGGTTAATGGACTGCTCACGAAACAAACTAAGTGTAACTCTATGAGATGATTTCACACATACCAAGAGGTTTTTAGAAAGGTTCTTTCTAGTTTTCATCTGAGGATATTGACCTTTTCACCTTACGCTCCATCCCGCATAAGAAGTACTCATTTCAAGATCCAGAAAAACTGTGTTGCCAAACTGAACACTGAAGGACAAAAACCTGTAATGTGGAGGCATTCACTCCATCATAGCAATGGCAGTTTCTCAGAAGGCTTGTTCCAGTTAAGGCCTGAGTAATTCCTTTTTCACCAATCCCTCAAATGAGCTCCCAAATATCAAATTTGCAAGAAGTCCCCGACAACAGTGTTCAGGCAAACTGCTCCAGAAAGGAAGGATTGGGAAAAGGTCTTGTTGATGAAATCACACTAATTCAGAAAGACCATAATCATCTCAGAAAGCTTCTCTCAGTTATTATTCAGGATTACATTTCCTTTTCACCATGGTCCCCTAGGGTTCCCACAATCACTTGCAAGATTCCGCAAAAGAAAAGACTGTAGCAAACCATGCTTCCTGCGGGTTCTCTAAAGGTTTACTCTGTGAGACGAATTCGGCAGATCAGAAAGGAACGTTTTCTCAGAAAGGCTTCTTCACATTTTGAACTGATCAATTTTCCTTTATCAGCATAGGCCTCAATGGCGATCCAAGGAAAAGCCCTTCTCATGGACTCCTCAAACAAAAGGTTGTTAATGGACTGCTCCCACAGCAACATAAACGTGTAACTCTTGAGATGAATTCACCACATCCCCAAGGAAGCTTCTAAGGAAAGCTTCTTCTCATTTTCATTCTGAGAGTACCGCCCTTTATGTCACGTAAGCTTCAGTTGCGCTAAGAGTAAATCCATTCCACTTTCCAGAAAACTGTGTCGTACGCAAACTGATCAATGAGAGAAAACGTGTAACTCGTATGTGTGTGCATTCACACATGGCAATTGTAGTTCTTCAGAAATGGCTTCTTTTTTTCCAGTTTATTTATGTGAGGATATTATTCCTTTATCAACCTTAATCCTCAATGATTCCCACAAAAATCACTTGCAGGACATTCACGACAACAGTGTTGTAGCACATGTCCAGAAGAATGGGAAAGGGTGGGAACTCTGTGTGGTGAAGTCACACATCAGAAAACGGCATCTCTCATGGAAAGCCTCTTCTAGTCATTATGTGAGAATATTTCTCTTTTTCACCATGGGCCCCTAAGGGCTCCCAAATACACTTTGTTTTTATTTTCCAAGAAAAGAAAAGAGTGTTAAGCCAAAAAACTGCTTCCTGGGTACTAGTTGTAAAGTCTTGTGCTGCAATGAACTCATGATCGGAAGAGGTTTCTCAGAAAGCGAAAAGCTTCTTTCACGGTTTCTGAAAGTCTGAGAATTTCCTTTATCATCGTAGGCCTCAAATGAGATCAAAAGAAATGAAGCCTTCTGCAGGTCCTCTAGACAGTGTTAACGAAACTCCTTCTCAGAACATAAGTTGTTAACGCTGTGAGATGAATCACCATCACCAAGAGTTCTAACGGAAACGCTTCTTTTAGTTTGCATTGAGAGATATTTCCTTTGTCGCCGTAAGCTTCATTGCACTATGCGTATTAATCCCTTGCAGATTTCAGGAAACATCTTGTTAAACAAATGACAGTGAAGAAACAACGTGAACTCCGTGAGTTTTGCTTCATACACCACGGCAATGCAGTTCTCAGAAGGGCTTCTTTCCAGTTTTAATCTACAACCTTTCACTGATCCTCCAGAGCTAAAATTAACTTTGCGGCAGATCCACGACAAACAGTTGTTATCAAACACTGCTCCAAGGAAAGTGGAAGTTGGAACTTGTGTTGCTGAATGAAGCGTCACACACATAGAAAGCAATATCTCATGGAAAAGCTTCTCTCGCAATATTCTGTTGAGGATATATACCTTTTTTCCCATGGGCTCTATTTGCTCCCAAAAATATCACTTTTCCAGAAATCCACGGGCAAACCGTGTTAGCAAACTGTTACAGAAGGGAAAAAGGTTGGAACTCTCTCTGATTGGAAAATCACACATTCCGAAAAGCAATCTCTCTAAAAGCTTCTCGTCTAGTTTATTATGTGGAGGGATATTTCCTTTTTTCCTTTTTCCCCCAGGCCCCTATGGGCTTCCCAAAATATCACTTTGCAGTTTCCCGATAAGAGTGTTAGCAAACTGCTTCCTGAGGTCTAAGTGTAAGTTCGCTGTGAGATGAAACTCACTTGTGAGAAGAAAGGTTCTCAGGAAAGCTCTTTCATCGTTTTGAAGTGATGAAAATTTCATCATTCAAGCGTAGCTCAAATGACGATACAAAAAGAACGCCCTTCTCAGGTTCCTGAAAAGACAGTGTTTTTTAATGGGACTGCTCCAACGAAACATAGTGTTACCCTGTGGATGAATTCAACAATCACGAAGAGGTTGGTTTCTAAGAAACTCTTTCTAGAGTTTTCATTGAGGACATTTCCTTTGGTACGTTAAAACAAAAAAAAAAAGGCTTCATTGCACTAATTAAGAAGGTAAATCCCCCTTGCAGATTTCCACAAAAAACTGTGTTAGCTAACGATCATGGAGGGAGGAGAGGAGAAAAAGAGAAAACGTAGTAGGTTGGTAACCTTTGAGGTTGGCATTCACACATTTGGCAATGCTGGTTTTCTCAGAAGGCTTCTTTCCAGTTTTTGTTCTACGGATATTTCCTTTTATAACTGAGACCTCAAGGAGCTCCCCAAATATCACTTTTGCGAAGAATCACGGAACACAGTGGTTAGCAAAACTGTTCCAAGACAGGGAAGGGTGGAAACTCTGTGTGATGAAAGAGTCCACATCAGAACGGCCAAAAAACTCTCCAGAAAAGCTTCTGTCTAGACTTATGTGAGGATAATTTCCTTTTCCCCATGGGCCCCTTTATGGGCGCTCCCAAATATTCATTTTGCAGAATTCCACGACAACAGTGTTAGCAAGCGTTCCAAGGAAGGAAGGAAAAAAAAAAATCTTGGAGGACTCTGTGTGATTTGAAAGTCACAAATCAGAAAGAATCTCATAGAAAGCTTCACTCTAGTTTATTAACTTGAGGAATTTCCCTTTTCAACATGGGCCCCTCTGGGATCCAATTATCTCTTTTGCAGGATTTCCCCAAAGGAAAAGAAAAAACCAGTGAAAACAGTGTAGGGAAAACGTGCTTCCTGAGTTCTATGTTGTAACTCTGTGAAAATGAAAAATTCACAGATCAGAAAGAAGATTCTCAAGAAAGTTTCTTTAACGTTTTGCATGTGATATTGCCTTTATCAGCATAGGTCTCCAATACGATCCAAAGAAGGCCATTCTCAGTTTCCTCAAAAGGGACAGTGTAACCGCCTGCTCCCATTGGAATAAGAACTGTAAACTCTGTGAGATGAATTCACACTCAAAAGGAAGTGTTTCTTAGGAAAAAGTCTGTTTCTAGTTCTCAATCTGAGGGATACTTTATTTCCTTTTTTTTTTCACCGTTTAGTTCATTGCGGCTAAGAAGTAGGCCCCCTTGCAGATTTCCAGCGAAACTGTGGTTAGCAGAAAACTGATCACTGAAAAAGAGAAACGTTGGTAACTCTGTGACGTTTGGCATTCACACATGGCAATGCAGTTAGTTTCTTCGAAGGCTTTCTTTCCAGTTTTGATCTGAGGATATTTTCCTTTTTCACAATTAGACACATGCGTTCTCAAATGTATCTTTGTGAAATCCCAAGACAAACAGTGTCAAGCAAAACTGTTCCAAAGAAGGAAAGGGTGGTGGGACCCCTTGTTTTTTTTTGATGGAAGTCACAACATAAGAAAGGCAATTCACTCAGAAAGTTTCCCTCTCCTTATATATGAGGATATTTTCTTTTTCACCATGGGCCTCTATGACTTCCCAAATATCACTCAAGCAGAATGAAGAAGACAATTGAAGACAAACAGTGTTAGCAAAAACTGTTCCAAGAAAGGAAAGGGTGTGGAACTCTGTTTGTGATGCAAGTCACATCAGAAAGCAAAATCGGTTCAGGAACGAATGTGCTTCCTCTAGTTACTCTTTGGACCTCCCCCCCCGATATTTCCCCTTTTCAACCATGGGCCCCATGGGCTCCCCAAATATCCACTTGCAGAATCACGACCAACGGACCAAACCGGTGGGTTAGTGTTAGCAAAAAACTGTTCCAAGAAGGGAAGGGTGGGAACTCTGTGTAATTGAATTCACGCGCATCGAAAGCAATCCCTCAGAAAAGCTTCTTTTTAGTTACTATTTGAAGGATATTTCCTTTTTCACCATCGGCCCCTTTGGACGACGAAATATCACTTTGCAGGATTAGATTTTCTACGAAAAGAGAGTGTAGGTAACTCCTTCCTGCTCGGTCTAAAGGGTGTACTCTGTGAGATGGAATTCACAGGATCAGAAAAGAGTTTCTCAGTAATATTTCTTTCCCCGTTTGAAAAAACTGAGATATCTACTTACTTTTTTTTTTAATCAGCTAGGCCTCAATACGATCCAAAGGCCCTTCGTAGTTTCCTTCAAAAAGGGACTGTGTACATGGAATGCTGATTGAAAAACATAGTTGTAACTCTGTGAGGAATGAATTCACACATCCACCAAGAAGCATTTCTAAGAAAGCTTCTTTCTAGTTTTCATCTGGAGGATATTCCTTTCACACCGTAAAGCTTCAATTGCGGCAAAGGGACAAGACAAAAGAAATAGAAAAGGGAAAATTTTTTAATGCAGATTTCCAGAACTCTTTGTTAGCAAATCTGATCACTGAAGAAGGGAAAAAAAGGTGTAATTCTGTGGAGTTGCATTCACACATGGCAATGCAAAGTTTTCGCAGAAGGGTTCATTCCTGTTTTGATCTGTGGATATTTACTTTTTTCACCAATAGTCCTCATGGAGCTACCAAAAAATATCACGTTTTGCAGGAATCTTCGAACAACATTTTTAGCAAAACTCTTCCAGGAGGGAAAGGGAGGAACTTGGTTATGTTGATGAAGTTTGTCCCTCATCAGCAAGCAATCTCTCAGAGAAAGCTTCTCTTAGTAATTACGGGTCAGGAATATTTCTTTTTCAGCAATGGGCCCCTATTAGGCGCCAAAATATATCCACTTTGCAGAACCCCACTACAACGTGTTATTAGCAAAAACTGTCCAAGGAAAGGGAAGTTTGTGGAACTCATGTGTCTGGATGCAAGTCACACATCAGAACGCAAGGTCTCTCAGAAAGCTTATCTCTAGTGATTTATGTCTGAGCTTATTTGGGTGTTTTCACTTGGCCCCGATGGGCTACCATTATCAGTTTGCAGAAGATTTCCATGAAAAGATTGTTAGCAAACTTATCCTTGAGGTACTAAGTGTAACTCTGTGAGGGAGAATTCAACAGAATTCAGAAAGAAGTTCTCAAAAGCTTCTTTAAATTTTGAACTGATGATTATTTCCTTTATCAGCATAGGCCTCCAAAAAAGTAGTGACCAAAAAGGAAGCCCTTCTAGTTTTCCTCAAAGACAGTTGTTATTGGCTGCCTCCACGAAACAATTAAAGTGTACCTTCGGTGAGATGAAATTCACACATCACCGAGAAGAGGAAGTTTCAAGGAAAAAGCTTCTTTCTAGGATGGCCGAACCGAATAGGAATATCTCCAGGTCTCCAAGTCTTCCGCACGGAGGCGAACACAGAGGACCCGGTGATTTCTGCCAGTGCGTAAAAACTGAGGTAGGGTACTTGGAGGTCATACTCACCTCATTAGGGAGTGCCTGACAATGGGTGCTGGTCATTTGCTGCAGCCTGACCAGTGAGAGCTGAATCAGGGCAAGGCATCACCTCACCTGGGAAGTGCAGGGGGAAGGGTATCCCTTTTCCTAGCCAGGGGACCTGAGAAACACAACACCTGTAAAATCCGGTAACTCCCACCCCAATACCGTGCTCTAAGCAAACGGGTACACCAGAAGAATATATCCCTCACCTGGCTGGGAGGGTCGCACGACCACGGAGCCTCCCTCATTGTTAAACAGCAGTCTGGGGAGATTTAACCGCAAGGCAGCAGCGAGGCTGGGGGAGGGGCGCCCGCCATTGCTGAGGCTTTAGTAGTTAAAAAAGCTGCTGGGAATCTCGAACCGGGTGGAGCTCACAGCAGCTCAAGGAAACCTGCCTGTCTCTATAGACTCCACCTCTGGGGGCAGAGCTCAGCTAAAAAACAACAGGGGGAAGGAACAGAGGCCTGAGCAGACACGAAGGACTCTGTCTGACAGCTTTGAAGAGAGCAGTGGATCTCCCAACACGGAGGTAGAGATCTGAGAACGAACAGACTGCCTGCTCAAGTGTGTCACTGACCCCTGAGTAGCCTCACTTGGAGACATCCCCCACTAGGGGCAGTCTGACACCCCACATCTCACATGGTGGGGTACACCCCAGAGATGAAGCTTCCAGAGTAAGAATCAGACAGGTACACTCGCTGTTCAGCAATATTTTATCTTCTGCAAACTCTGCTGCTGATACCCAGGCAAACAGGGTGTGGAGGGGACCTCAAGCAATCTCCAACTGACCTACAGATGAGGGTCCAGACTGTCAGAAGGAAAACTATCAAACAGGAAGGACACCTATACCAAAACCCCATCAGGACATCAACATCATCAAAGACCAGAGATGGATAAAACCACAAAGATGGGGAAAAAGCAGGACAGAAAAGCTGGAAATTCAAAAAATAAGAGCGCATCTCCCCCTGCAAAGGAGCGCAGCCCATTGCCAGCAACTGGATCGAAGCTGGTCAGAGAATGACTTTGACGACATGAGAGAAGAAGGCTTCAGTCCATCAAACTTCTCAGAGCTAAAGGAGGAATTACGTACCCAGTGCAAAGAAACTAAAAATCTTGAAAAAAGAGTGGAAGAATTGACAGCTAGACTAATTAAATGCAGAGAAGGTCATAAACGAAATGTCAGAGATGAAAACCATGACACGAGAAATACGTGACAAATGCACAAGCATCAGTAACCGACTCGATCAACTGGAAGAAAGAGTATCAGCGATTGAGGATCAAATCAATGAAATGAAGCAAGAAGAGAAACCAAAAGAAAAAAGAAGAAAAAGGAATGAACAAAGCCTACAAGAAGTATGGGATTATGTAAAAAGACCAAATCTACGTCTGATTGGGGTGCCTGAAAGTGAGAGGCAAAATGGAACCAAGTTGGAAAACACTCTTCAGGATATCATCCAGGAGAACTTCCCCAACCTAGTAGGGCAGGCCAACATTCAAATTCAGGAAATACAGAGAACGCCACAAAGATACTCCTCCAGAAGAGCAACTCAAAGACACATAATTGCCAGATTCACCAAAGTTGAAATGAAGGAAAAAATGTTAAGGGCAGCCAGAGAGAAAGGTCGGGTTACCCACAAAGGGAAGCCCATCAGACTAACAGCAGATCTCTCGGCAGAAAATCTACAAGCCAGAAGAGAGTGGGGGTCAATATTCAACGTTCTTAAAGAAAAGAATTTTACACCCAGAATTTCATATCCAGCCAAACTAAGTTTCATCAGTGAAGGAGAAATAAAATCCTTTACAGATAAGCAAATGCTTAGAGATTTCGTCACCACCAGGCCTGCCTTACAAGAGACCCTGAAGGAAGCCCTAAACATGGAAAGGAACAACCGGTACCAGCCATTGCAAAAACAGGCCAAAATGTAAAGGACCATCGAGGCTAGGAAGAAACCGCATCAACTAACGAGCAAAATAACCAGTTAATATCATAATGGCAGGATCAAGTTCACACACAACAATATTAACCTTAAATGTAAATGGACTAAATGCTCCAATTAAAAGACACAGACTGGCAAACTGGATAAAGAGTCAAGACCCATCAGTCTGCTGTATTCAGGAGACCCATCTCACATGCAGAGACATACATAGGCTCAAAATAAAGGGATGGAGGAAGATCTAAAAAGCAAACAGAGAATAAAAAAAAGCAGGGGTTGCAATCCTAGTCTCTGATAAAACACACTTTAAACCATCAAAGATCAAAAGAGACAAAGAAGGCCATTACATAATGGTAAAGGGATCAATTCAACAGGAAGAGCTAACTCTCCTAAATATATATGCACCCAATACAGGAGCACCCAGATTCATAAAGCAAGTCCTTAGAGACTTACAAAGAGACTTAGACTCCCATACAATAATACTGGGAGACTTCAACACTCCACTGTCAACATTAGACAGATCAACGAGACAGAAAGTTAACAAGGATATCCAGGAATTGAACTCATCTCTGCACCAAGCAGAACTAATAGACATCTATAGAACTTCTCCAACACAAAGCAACAGAATATACATTCTTCTCAGCACCACATCGCACTTATTCCAAAATTGACCACATAATTGGAAGGAAAGCACTCCTCAGCAAATGTACAAGAACAGAAATTATAACAAACTGTCTCTCAGAACACAGTGCAATCAAACTAGAACTCAGGACTAAGAAACTCAATCAAAACCGCTCAACTACATGGAAACTGAACAACCTGCTCCTGAATGACTACTGGGTACATAACGAAATGAAGGCAGAAATAAAGATGTTCTATGAAACCAATGAGAACAAAGATACAACATACCACAATCTCTGGATACATTTAAAGCAGTGTGTAGAGGGAAATTTATAGCACTAAATGCCCACAAGAGAAAGCAGGAAAGATCTAAAATTGACACTCTAACATCACAATTAAAAGAACTAGAGAGTCAAGAGCAAACAAATTCAAAAGCTAGCAGAAGGCAAGAAATAACTAAGATCAGAGCAGAACTGAAGGAGATAGAGACACAAAAAACCCTCCAAAAAATCAATGAATCCAGGAGTTGGTTTTTTGAAAAGATCAACAAAATTGACAGACCGCTAGCAGGACTAATAAAGAAGAAAAGAGAGAGGAATCAAATAGATGCAATAAAAAATGATAAAGGGGATATCACCACACACCCCACAGATATACAAACTACCATCAGAGAATACTATAAACACCTCTACGCAAATCAACTAGAAAATCTAGAAGAAATGGATAATTTCCTGGACACTTACACTCTCCCAAGACTAAACCAGGAAGATGTTGAATCCCTGAATAGACCTATAGCTGGCTCTGAAATTGAGGCAACAATTAATAGCCTACCCACCAAAAAAAGTCCAGGACCAGATGGATTCACAGCTGATTCATGGAGGAGCTGGTACCATTCCTTCTGAAACTATTCCAATCAATAGAAAAAGAGGGAATCCTCCCTAACTCATTTTATGAGGCCAACATCATCTGGATACCAATGCCTGGCAGAGACACAACAAAAAAAGAGAATTTTAGACCTATATCCCTGATGAACATCGATGGAAAAATTCTCAATAAAATACTGGCAAACTGGATTCAGCAGCACATCCAAAATCTTATCCACCATGATCAAGTGGGCTTCATCCCTGGGATGCAAGGCTGGTTCAATATTCGCAAATCAGTAAACATAATCCAGCATATAAACAGAACCAAAGTCAAGAACCACATGATTATATCAATAGATGTAGAAAAGGCTTTTGACAAAATTCAACAGCCCTTCATGCTAAAAACGCTCAATAAATTCGGTATTGATGGAACGTACCTCAAAATACTTAAAGGTATTTACGACAAACCCACAGCTGATATCATACTGAATCGGGCAAAAACTGGAAAAATTCCCTTTGAAAACTGGCACAAGACAGGGATGCCCTCTCTCACCACTCCTATTCAACATAGTGTTGGAAGTTCTGGCTATGGAGAAGTTAAATTGTCCCTGTTTGCAGATGACATAACTGTGTATTTAGAAAACCCCATCATCTCAGCTCAAAATCTCCTTAAGCTGATAAGCAACTTCAGCAAAGTCTCAGGATACAAAATTAATGTGCAAAAATCACAAGCATTCTTATACACCAGTAACAGACCAACAGAGAGCCAAGTCAGGAATGAACTTCCATTCACAATTGCTTCAAAGAGAATAAAATACCTGGGAATCCAACTTACAAGGGATGTAAAGGACCTCTTCAAGGAGAACTACAAACCACTGCTCAGTGATATCAAAGAGGACACAAACAAATGGAAGAACATACCATGCTCATGGATAGGAAGAATCAATATCGTGAAAATGGCCATACTGCCCAAGGTTATTTATAGATTCAATGCCATCCCCATCAAGCTACCAATGAGTTTCTTCACAGAATTGGAAAAAACTGCTTTAAAGTTCATATGGAACCAAAAAAGAGCCCACATTGCCAAGACAATCCTACGGCAAAAGGACAAAGCTGGAGGCATCACGCTACCTGACTTCAAACTCTACTACAAGGCTACAGTAACATAAACAGCATGGTAGTGGTACCAAAAGAGAGCTATAGACCAATGGAACAGAACAGAGTCCTCAGAAATAATACCACACATCTACAGCCATCTGATCCTTGACAAACCTGAGAGAAACAAGAAATGGGGAAAGGATTCCCTATTTAATAAATGGTGCTGGGAAAATTGGCTAGCCATAAGTAGAAAGCTGAAACTGGATCCTTTCCATACTCCTTATACGAAGATTAATTCAAGATGGATTAGAGACTTAAATGTTAGACCTAATACCATAAAAACCCTAGAAGAAAATCTAGGTAGTACCATTCAGCACATAGGCATGGGCAAAGGACTTCATATCTAAAACACCAAAAGCAATGGCAGCAAAAGCCAAAAACCAAGAAGTTTCTGAAGAAAGTTTCTTTCTAGTTTTCATCTGAGGATATTACCTTTGTCACCGTAAGCTTCATTGCAGTAAGAAGTATCCCATTGCAGATTTCCAGAAAACTGTGTTAGCAAACTGATCACTGAAGAGAAACGTGTAACTCTGTGAGTTGCATTGACAAATGGCAATGCAGTTTCTCAGAAGGACTTCTTTCCAGTTTTGATCTGAGGATATATTCTTTTCCACCATAGCCCTCAATGAGCTCCCAAATATCACTTTGCAGTATCCACGACAAGAGTGTTGGCAAACTGTTCCAAGAATGGAAGGGTGGAACTCTGTGTAATGAAGTCACATATCAGAAAGCAATCTCTCAGAAAGCTTCTCTCCAGTTATTATGTGAGGATATTTCCTTTTCACCATGGGCCCCTACAGGCTCCCAAATATCACTTTGAGATTCCACGAAAATAGTGTTAGCAAACTGCTTCCTGACATCCAAGTTGTATCTCTGTGAGATGAATGCACAGATCAGAAAGAAGTTTCTCAGAAAGCTTCTTTCACGTTATGAACTGATGATATTTTCTTTATCAGCATAGGCCTCAGTGCAATCCAAAGTAGCCCTTCTCAGGTTCCTCAAAGACAGTGTTAATGGACTGCTCCACGAAGCATAAGTGTAACTCTGTGAGACTAATTCACACATCACCAAGAAGTTTCTAACAAAGCTTCCTTCAACTTTTCATCTGAGAATATTTCCTTTGTCACCATAAGCTTCATTGGGCTCAGAAGTATTTAATTGCAGATTTACAGAAACTGTGTTAGCAAACTGATAACTGAACAGAAACTTGTATCTCTGTGAGTTGCATTCACAAATGGCAATGCAGTTTCTCAGAAGGCTTCTTTCCAGTGTTGATTTGAGGGTATTTCCTTTTTCACCGTAGCCCTCAATGAGGTCCCAAATATCACTTTGCAGAATCCTCGACAACAGTGTTAGCAAACTGTTCCAAGAAGGGAAGGGCGGAACTCTGTGAGATGAAGTCACATCAGAAATTAATCTCTCAGAAAGCTTCCCTCTATATGTGATTATGTGAGGATATTTCCTTTTTTACTATGGGCCCCTATGGGCTCCCAAATATCACTTTGCATATTCCACGAAAACAGTGTTAGCAAACTGCTTCCTGGGATCTAAGTTGTAACTCTGTGGGATGAATTCACAGATCAGAAAGAAGAATGTCAGACAGCATTTTTCAAGTTTTGAATTGATGATATTTCCTTTATCAGCGTAGGCCTCAATACTGATCCAAGAAGCCCTTCTCAGGTTCCTCAAAGATAGTGCTAATGGACTGCTCCAGGAAACATAAATGTAACTCTGTGAGATGAATTCACACATCACCAAGAAGTTCCTAGGAAAGCTTCTTTCTAGTTTCCATCTGTCGACATTTCTTTTCTCACTGTGAACTTCATTGCACTAAGATGTATCTAATTGCAGATTTCCAGAAACCTTTTTTAGCAAACTGATTACTGAAGAGTAAGTGTAACTCTGTGAGTTGCATTCACACATGGCAATGCAGTTTCACAGAAGGCCTCTTTCAAGTTTTTTTCAGAGGATATTTCCTTTTTCACCATAGCCCTAAATGAGATCCCAAATATCACTTTGCAGAATCCACGACAACACTGTCAGCAAACTGTTCCAAGAAGGGAAGGGTGAAACTCGGTGTGATGAAGTCACACATGAGAAAGCAATCTCTCAGCAAGCTTCTCTCTAGTTAATATGTGAGGATATTTCCTTTTTCTCCATGGGCCACTACGGGCTCCCAAATATCACTTTGCAGAATCCACGACAACAGTGTTAACAAACTGTTCCAAGAAGGGAAGGGTGGAACTCTGTGTGATGAAGTCACACATCAGAAAGCAATCTCTCTGAAAGCTTCTCTCTAGTTATATGTGAGGATATTTCCTTTTTCACTATGGGCCCCTATGGGCTCCCAAATATCACTTTGCAGAATCCATGACAACAGTGTTAGCAAACTGTACCAAGAAAAGAATGGTGGAACTCTGTGTGATGAAGTCACACATCAGAAAGCAATCTCTCAGAAAGCTTCTCTCTATTCATCATCTGAGGATATTTCCTTTTTCACGATGGCCCCTATGGGCTCCCAATATCACGTTGCAGACTCCACGAAAAGAGTTTCAGCAAACTGCTTCCTGAGGTCTAAATTGTAACTCTGTGAGATGAATTCAGAGATTAGAAAGAAGTTTCTCAGAAAGCTTCTTTCACGTTTTGAACTTATGATATTTCCATTATCAGCCTAGGCCTCAATACAATCCAAAGATGCCCTTCTCAGGTTCCTCAAAGACAGTGTTAATGGACTGCTCCACAAAACTATAAGTGTACCTCTGTGAGATGAATTCACAGATCACCAAGAAGTTTCTAAGAAGGTTTCTTTCTAGTTTTCATCTGAGGGTGTTTCCTTTGTCACCATAAGCTTCATTGCGCTAAGAAGTATGTACTTGCAGACTTCCAGAAAACTGTGTTAGCAAATTGATCACCGAAAAGATATGTGTAACACCGTGAGTTGCATTCACACATGGCAATGCAGTTTCTCAGAAGGCTTCTTCCCAGTTTTGATCTGAGGATAATTCCTTTTTCACCATAGCCCTCAATGAGCTCCCAAATATCACTTTGCAGAATCCACGACAACAGTGTTACCAAACTGTTCCAAGAAGTGAAGGGTGAAACTCTGTGTGATGAAGTCACACATCAGAAAGCAATCTCTATGAAAGCTTCTCTCTATTTATTATGTGAGGATATTTCCTTTTACACCGTGGGCCTCTACGGGCTCCGAAATATCACTTTTCAGATTCCACGAAAAGACTGTTAGCAAGCTGCTTCCTGAGTTCCAATTTGTAACTCTGTGAGATGAATTCAAAGATCAGAAACAACTTTCTCAGAAAGCTTCTTTCACGTTTTGAACTGATGATATTTCTTTTATCAGCGTAGGCCTCAATGCGATCCAAAGAAGCCCTTCTCAGCTTCCTCAAAGACAGTGTTATTGGACTGCTCCACGAAACATAAGTCTAACTCTGTAAGGTGAATTCATACATCACCAAGAAGTTTCTAAGAATGCTTCTTTCTAGCTTTCATCTGAGGATATTTCCGTTGTCACCGTAAGATTCATTGCGCTAAGAAGTATCCAACTACAGATTTCCAGAAAACTGTGTTAGCAAACAGAACACTGAAGGGAAATGTGTAACTCTGTTAGTTGAATTCACACATGGTAATGCAGTTTCTCAGATGGCTTCTTTCCAGTTTTGTTCTGAGGATATTTCCTTTTTCACCATAGCCCTCCATGGGCTACCAAATATCACTTTGCAGAATCCGCGACAACAGTAGTTAGCAAACTGTTCCAAGAAGGGAAGGATGGAACTCTGTTTGATGAAGACACACATCAAAAAGCAATCTCTCAGAAAGCTTTTCTCTACTTATTATGTGACGATATTTCCTTTTTCACCATGGGTCCCTAGGAGCTCCCAAATATCACTTTGCAGAATTGACGACAACTGTGTTAGCAAACTGTTCCAAGAAGGGAAGGGTGGAACTCTGTGTGATGAAGTCACACATCAGGAAAGCAATGTCTTAGAAAGCTTCTCTCTAGTTACTATGTGAGGATATTTCCTTTTTCACCATGGGCTCCTATGGGCTCCCAAATATCACTTTGCAGATTCCAAGCAAAGAGTGTTAGCAAACTGCTTCCTGAAATCTAAGTTGTAACTCTGTGAGATGAATTCACAGATCAGAAAGAAGTTTCTCAGAATGCTTCTTTCACTTTGGGAACTGATGATATTTCCTTTACCAGGGTAGGCCTCAATGTGATCCAAGAAGCCCTTCTCAGGTTCCTCAAAGACAGTGTTAATGGACTGCTCCACGAAACCTAAGTGTAACTCTGTGAGATGACTTCACACATGACCAAAAAGTTTGTAAGAAAGCTTCTTTTTAGTTTTCATCTGAGGATATTTCCTTTGCTCCGTAAGCTTCATTGCGCTAAGAAGTATCCCATTGCAGATTTCCAGAAAACTTTGTTAGCAAACTGATCACTGAAGAGAAACTTGTCACTGTGTGACTTGCATTCACACATGGCAAATCAGTTTCTCAAAATGCTTCTTTCCAGTTTTGATCTGAGGAGATTTCCTTTTTAACCGTAGCCCATAATGAGCTCCCAAATATCACTTTGCAGAATCCACGACAACAGTGTTAGCAAACTGTTCCAAGGAGGGAAGGGTGGAACTCTGTGTGATGAAGTCACACATCTGAAAGCAATCTCTCAGAAAGCTTCTCTCTAGTTATTATGTGAGGATATTTCCTTTTTCACCATGGGCCCCTATGGGCTCCCAAATATCACTTTGCAGTTTCCACGAAAAGAGTGTTAGCAAACTGCTTCCTGAGGTCTAAGTTGTAGGTCTGTGAGATGAACTTAATGATCAGAAAGAAGTTCCTCAGAAAGCTTCTATTACGTTGTGAACTGGTGAAATTTCCATAATCAGCATTGGCCTCAAAGCGATCCAAAGAAGCCCTTCACAGGTTCCTCAAAGACAGTGTTAATGGACTGATCCACGAAACATAAGTGTAACACTGTGAGTTGCATTCACACATCACCAAGAAGTTTCTAAGAAACCTTCTTTCCAGGTTTCATCTTAGGTTATTTCCTTTGTCACCGTAAGCTTCATTGCGCTATGAAATATCTAATTGCAGATTTCCAGAAATCTGTGTTCACAAACCAATCACTGAAGAGAAACGTGTAACTCTGTGAGTTGCATTCACACATGGCAATGCAGTTTCTCAGAAGACTTCTTTCCAGTTTTAATCTGAGGATATTTCCTTTTTCACCATAGCCCTCAATGAGCTCCCAAATATCACTTTGCAGAATTCACGACAACAGTGTTAGAAAACTGTTCCAAGAAGGGAAGTGTGGAACCCTGCGTGATGATGTCACACATCAGAAGTCAATCTCTCAGAAAGCTACTGTCTAGGTTTTATGTGAGGATACTTCCTTTATCACCATGGACCTCTATGGGCTCCCAAATTTCACTTTGCAGTTTCCACGAAAAGAGTGTTATCAAACTGCTTCCTGAGGTCTAAGTTCTAAGTCTGCAAGATGAACTCACTGATCAGAAAGAAGTTTCTCAGAAAGCTTCTTTCACGTTTTGAACTGATGAAATTTCCTTTATCAGCGTAGGCCTCAATGCGATCCAAAGAAGCCCTTCTCAGGTTCCTCATAGACAGTGTTAATGTACTGCTCCATGAAACATAAGTGTAACTCTGTGAGATGAATTCACACATTACCTAGAATTTTCTAAGAATTCTTCTTTCTAGTTTTCATCTGAGGATATTTCCATTGTCCCCATAAGCTTCATTGCGCCATGAAGTATTTAATTGCAGATTTCCAGAAAACTGGGTTAACAAACTGATCACTGAAGAGAAACGTGTAACTCTGTGAGTTGCATTCACACATGGCAATGCAGTTTCTCAGAAAGCTTCTTTCCAGTTTAAATCTGAGGATGTTTCCTTTTTCACCATAGCCCTCAATAAGCTCCCAAATAACACTTTGAGGAATCCACGACAACAGTGTTAGCAAACTGTTCCTAGAAGGGACAGGTGGAAATCTGTGTGATGAAGTCACATATCAGAAAGCAATCTCACAGAAAGCTTCTCTCTAATTATTATGTGAGGATATTTCCTTTTTCACCAGTGTCCCTATGGGCTCCCATATATCACTTTGCAGAATCCACGACAACAGTGTTAGCAAACTGTTCCAAGAAAGGAAGGGTGGAACTCTGTGTGATGAAGTCACACAACTGAAAGAAATCTCTCAGAAACCTTCTCTCTAGTTATTATATTAGGATATTTCCTTTTTCACCTTGGGCCCCTATGGACTCCGAAATATAAGTTTGTATATTCCACGAAAAGAGTGTTAGCAAACTGCTTCTGAGGGCTCAGGTGTAACTCCGTGAGAAGAATTCACAGATCAGAAAGAAGTTTCTCAGAAAGCTTCTTTCACGTTTTGAACTGACGATTTTCCTTTATCAGCGTAGGCCTCAACACGATCCAAAGAAGCCCTTCTCAGGTTCCTCAAAGACAATGTTAATGGACTGCTACACGAAACATAAGTGTATCTCTGTGAGATGAATTCACACATCATCAAGAAGTTTCTAAGAAAGCTCTTTCTAGTTTTCATCTGACGATATTTCCTTTGTCACCGTAAACATCATTGCGCTAAGAAGGATCCCATTGCAGATTTCCAGAAGGCTTAGTTAGCAAACGGATCACAGAAGAGAAACGTCTAACTCTGTGAGTTGCATTCACACATGGCAATGCAGTTCTCAGAAGGCTTCTTTACAGGTTTGATCTGAAGATATTTCCTTTTTCACCATAGCCCTCAATGAGCTCCCACATATCACTTTGTAGAATCCACGAAACAATGTTAGCAAACTGTTCCAAGAAGGGAAGGGTGGAACTCTGTGTGATGAAGTCACCCATCAGAAAGCAATCTCTCAGAAAGCTTCTCTCTAGTTATTATGTGAGGATATTTCCTTTTTCACCATAGGCCAATATGGGCTCCCAAATATCAATTTGCGGAATCCACGACAGCAGTGTTAGCAAACTGTTCCAAGAAAGGAAGGGTGGAACTCTGTGTGATGAAGTCACACATCAGAAAGCAATCTCTCAGAAAGCTTCTCTCTACTTATTATCTGAGGATATTTCCTTTTGCACCATGGGCCTCTATCGGCTCCGAAATATCAGTTTGTAGATTCCACGAAAAGAGTGTTAGCAAACTCCTTCTGAGGTCTTAGGTGTAACTCTGTGAGATGAATTCACAGATCAGAAAGAATTTTCTCAGAAAGCTTCTTTCACGTCTTGAACTGATGATTTTCCTTTATCAGCATAGGCCTCAATGCAATCCTAAGAAGCCCTTCTCAGGTTCCCCAAAGACAGTGTTAATGGACTGCTCCAGGAAACATAAGTGTAACTCTGTGAGATGAATTCACACATCACCAAGAAGATTCTAAGAAAGCTTCTTTGTATTTTTCATCTGAGGATATGTCCTTTGTCACCATAAGCTTCATTGCACTAAGAAGGATCCCATTGCAGATTTCCAGAAAATTAGTTAGCAAACTGATCATAGAACAGAAACGTGTAACTGTGTGAGTTGCATTCACACATGGCAATGCAGTTTCTCAGAAGGCTTCTTTCCAGTTTTGATCAGTGGATATTTCCTTTTTCACCATGTTCCCCTAAGGGCTCCCAAATATCGCTTTGCCGAATCCACAACACTAGTGTTAGCAAACACTTCCAAGAAAGGAAGGGTGGAACTCTGTGTGAGGAAGTCACACATCGGAAAGTAATCTCTCAGAAAACTTCTCTCTAGTTATTATTTGAGGATATTTCCTTTTACTCCTTGGACCCTATAGGCTCCCAAATATCACTTTGCAGATTCCACGAAAAGAGGGTTAGCACACTACTTCCTGAGGTCTAAGGTGTAACTCTGTGAGATGAATTCACAGATCAGAAAGAATTTTCTCAGAAAGCTTCTTTCACGTTTTGAACTGATGATATTTCCTTTACCAGTGTAGGCCTCAATGCGATCCTAAGAAGCCCTTCTCAGGTTCCTCAAAGACAGTGTTAATGGACTGCTCCACGAAATATAAGTGTAACTCTGTGAGATGAATTCACACATCACCAAGAAGTTTCTAGGAAAGCTTCTTTGTAGTTTTCCTCTGAGGATATTTCCTTTGTCACCGTAAGCTTCGTTGCGCTTAGAAGTACCCCGTTGCCGATTTCCGGAAAACTTTGTTAGCAAACTCATCCCTAAAGAGAAAAGAATAAATCTGTGAGTTCCATTCACACATGGCAATGCAGTTTCTCAGAGGGTTCTTTCAATTTTGATCTGAGGATATTTCCTTTTTCACCATAGCCCTCGATGAGCTCCCAAATATCACTTTGCAGAATCCACGACAACAGTGTTAGCAAACTGTTCAAAGAAGGGAAGGGTGGAATTCTGTGTGATGAAGTCACACATCAGAAAGCAAACTCTCAGAAATCTTCTCTCTAGTTATTATCTGAGGATATTTCCTTTTTCACCATGTTCCACTATGGGCTCCCAAATATCTCTTTGCACAATGAATGACAACAGTGTTAGCAAAATGTTCCAGGAAGGGAAGGGTGGAACTCTGTGTGATGAAGTCAAACATCAGAAAGCAATCTCTCAGAAAGCTTCTCTCTAGTTATTATGTGAGGATATTTCCTTTTTCACCATGCGCCCCTATGGGCTCCCAAATATCACTTTGCACATTCCACGAAAAGAGTGGTAGCAAACTGCTTCCTGAAGTCTAAGTTGTAAGTCTGTGAGATGAATTCACAGATCAGAAAGAAGAATCTCAGACAGCGTTTTCCAAGTTTTGAATTGATGATATTTCCTATATCAGCGTAGGCCTCAATACGATCCAAAGAAGCCCTTCTCAGGTTCCTCAAAGACGGTGCTAATGGACTGCACCACGAAACATAAATGTAACTCTGTGAGATGAATTCACTCATTACCAAGAAGTTCCTAGGAAAGCTTCTTTCTAGTTTCCATCTGACGACATTTGTTTTGTCACCATGAGCTTCATTGCACTGAGATGTATCTAATTGCAGATTCCCAGTAAACTGTTTTACAAGTTGATCACTGAAGAGAAACGTGTAACTCTGTGAGTTGCATTCACACATGGCAATGCAGTTTCTTAGAAGGATTCTTTCCTGTTTTGATCTGAGGATATTTCCTTTTTCACCATGTTCCCCAAAGGGCTCCCAAATATCACTTTGCAGAATCCATGACAACAGTGTTAGCAAACTGTTCCAAGAAGGGAAGGGTGGAACTCTGTGTGATGAAGTCACACATCAGAAAGAAATCTCTCAGAAAATTTCTCTCTAGTTATTATGTGAGGATATTTCCTTTTACTCCTTGGGCCCCTAGGGGCTCCCAAATATCACTTTGCAGATTCCACGAAAAGAGGGTTAGCAAACTGCTTCCTGAGGTCTAAGGTGTAACTCTGTGAGATGAATTCACAGATCAGAAGGAAGTTCCTCAGAAAGTCTCTTTCACGTTTTGAACTGATGATAATTCCCTTATCAGGGTAGCCCTCAATGCGATCCAAAGAAGCCTTTCTAAGGTTCCCCAAAGACAGTGTTAATGGACTTCTCCACGAAACATAAGTGTAACTCTGTGGGATGAATTCACACATCACCAAGAAGTTTCTAAGAAAGCTTCTTTGTAATTTTCCTCTGAGGATACTTCCTTTGTCATCGTAAGCTTCATTGTGCTTAGAAGTATCCCATTGCCGATTTCCAGAAAGCTTTGTTAGCAAACTTATCCCTGAAGAGAAAATTGTAACTCTGTGAGTTGCATTCACACATGGCAATGTAGTTTCTCAGAAGGCTTCTTTCCAGTTTTGATCTGAGGATATTTCCTTTTTCACCATAGCACTCAATGAGCTCCCAAATATCACTTTGCAAAATCCACGACAACAGTGTTAGCAAACTGTTTCAAGAAGGGAATGGTGGAACTCTGTGTGATGAAGTCACACATCAGAAAGCAATCTCTCAGAAATCTTCTCTCTAGTTATTATGTGAGGATATTTCCTTTTTCACCATGGGCCCCATGGGATCCCAAATATCACTTTGCAGAATCCACGACAACAGTGTTAGCAAACTGTTCCAAGAAAGGACGGGTGGAACTCTGTGTGATGAAGTCACACATCAGAAAGCAATCTCTCAGAAACCTTCTCTCTAGATGTTATCTGAGGATATTTCCTTTTTCACCATGTTCCACTATGGCCTCCAAAATATCCCTTTGCAGAATGAACGACAATGGTGTTAGTAAAATATTCCACGAAGGGAAAGGTGGAACTCTGTGTGATGAAGTCACACATAAGAATGCAATCTCTCAGAAAGCTTCTCTCTAGTTATTATCTGAGGATATTTCCTTTTTCACCACGGGCCCCTATGCGCTCCCAAATATCACTTTGCAGAATCCAAGAAAAGAGTGATAGCAAACTGCGTCCTGAGTTCTAAGTTGTAACTCTGTGAGATGAATTCACAGATCAGAAAGAAGTTTCTCAGAAAGCTTCTTTCACGGTGTGAACTGATGATATTTCCTTTATCAGCGTGGGCCTCACTACAATCCTTAGAAGCCCTTCTCAGGATTCTCAAAGACAGTGTTTATGGACTGCTCCACGAAATGTAAGTGTAACTATGTGAGATGAATTCACACATCACCAAGAAGTTCCTAGGAAACCTTCTTTCTACTTTTCATCTGAGGATATTTCCTTTGTCACCGAATGCTTCATTGCGGTAAGAAGTATCCCATTGCAGATTTCCAGAAAACTGTGTTAGCAAACTGATCACAGAAGAGAAACGTGTAACTCTGTGAGTTTCATTCACACATGGCAATGGAGTTTCTCAGAGGGCTTCCTTCCACTTTTGATCTGAGGATATTTCCTTTTTCACCATAGCCCTCAATGAGTTCCCAAATATCACTGTGCAGGATCCAGGACAACAGTGTTAGCAAACTGTTCCAAAAAGGGAAGGGTGGAACTCTGCGTGATGAAGTCACACAACAGAAAGCAATCTCTCAGAAAGCTTCTCTGTAATTATTATGTGAGGATATTTCCTTTTTCACTATGCGCCCCTATGGGCTCCGAAATATCACTTTGCAGAATCCACAAGAACAGTGTTAGCACACTGTTCCAAGAAGGGAAGGGTGGAACTCAATGTAATGAAGTCACACACAGAAAGTAATCTCTCAGAAAGCTTCTCTCCAGTTATTGTGTGAGTATATTTCCGTTTTCACCATGGGACCCTATGGGCTCCCAAATATCACTTTGCAGAATCCATGACAACAGTGTTAGCAAACTGTTCCAAGAAAGGAAGTGTGGAACTCTGTGTGATGAAGTCACACATCAGAAGGCAATCTCTGAGAAAGTTTCTCTCTAGTTATTATCTGAGGATATTTCCTTTTTCACCAATGGCTACTATGGACTCTCCAATATCACTTTGAGGATTCCACGAAAAGAGTGTTAGCAAACTGCTTCCTGAGGTCTAAAGTGTAATACTTTTAGATGAATTCACAGATTAGAAAGAAGTGTCTCAGAAAGCTTCTTTCAGGTTATGAACTGACGATATTGCTTTTATCAGCGTAGGCCTCAATGGGATCCAAAGAATCCCTTCTCCGCTTCCTCAAAGACAGTGTTAATGGACTGCTCCACGAAACAAAAGTTTAACTCTGTGAGATAATTTCACACATCACCAAGAAGTTTCTCAGAAAGTTTCTTTCTAGTTATCCTCTGAGGATATTTCCTTTGTCACCGTAATCTTCCTTGTTTCACTTCTTCACTTCTTTGTCATCTTCACTTCTTAGTATCCCCTTGCAGATTTCCGGAAAACTTTGTTCGCAAACTGATCACTGAAGAGAAAAGTGTGACTCTGTGAGTTGCATTCACACATGGCAATGCAGTTTCTCAGAAGGCTTCTTTCCATTTTTGTTCTGAGGATATTTCCTTTTTCACCACAGCAGTCAATGAACTCTCAAATATCACTTTGCAGAATCCACGACAACAGTTTTATCAAACGCTTCAATAAGGGAAGGGTGGAACTCTGTGTGACGGTCTCACATCAGACAGCTTCTCTCTAGTTATTAAGTGAGGATATTTCCTTTTTCACCATGAGCCCCTATGGGCTCCCAAATATCACTTTGCAGAATCCAGGACTACAGTGTTAGCAAACTGTTCCAAGAAGAGAAGGGTGAAACTCTGTGTAATTAAGTCACATATCAGAAAGCAATCTCTCAGACAGCTTCTCTCTAGTTATTATCTGAGGATATTTACTTTTTCAGCATGGGCACTTAAGGGCTCTCAAATATCACTTTGCAGATTCCACGAAAAGAGTGTTAGGAAACTGCTTACTGAGGCTTAAGGTGTAACTCTGTGAGATGAATTCACAGATCAGAAAGAAGTTTCGCAGAATGCTTCTTTCACGTTTTGAACTGATGATATTTCCTGTATCAGTGTAACCCTCAATGCAATCCAAAGAAGCCCTTCTCAGGTTCCTAAAAGACCGTGTTAATGGACTGCTCAACGAAATATAAGTGTAACTCTGTGAGATGAATTCACGCATCACCAAGAAGTTTCTAAGAAAGCTTCTTTCTAGTTTTCATCTGAGGATATTTCCTTTGTCACCGTTAGCTTCATTGCGCTAAGAAGTATCTAAATGCAGATTTGCAGAAAACTGTGTTAGCAAACTGATCACTCAAGACAAATCTGAAACACTGTGAGTTGCATTCACACATGGCCATGCAGTTTCTCAAAAGGCTTCTTTCAAGTTTTGATCTGAGGATATTTCCTTTTTCACCATAGCCCTCAATGAGCTCCCAAATATCTCTATGCAGAATCCACGACAACAGTGTTAGCAAACTGTTCCAAGAAGGGAAGGGTGGAACTGTGTGTGATGAAGTCACACAACAGAAAGCAATCTCTCAGAAAACTTCTCTCTAGTTATTATGTGAGGATATTTCCTTTTACTCCTTGGGCCCCTATGGGCTCCCAAATATCACTTTGGAGATTCCACGAAAAGAGGGTTAACACAGTGCTTCCTGAGGTCTAAGGTGTAACTCTGTGAGATGAATTCACAGATCAGAAGGAAGTTGCTCAGATAGCTTCTTTCACGTTTTCAACTGATGATAATTCCTTTATCAGCGTTGGCCTAAATGCGATCATAAGAAGCCTTTCTCAGGTACCTCAAAGACAGTGTAAATGGACTGCCCCACGAAACATAAATGTAACTCTGTGAGATGAATTCACACATCACCAAGAAGTTTCTAAGAAAGATTCTTTGTAGTTTTCCTGTGAAGATACTTCCCTTTTCACCGTAAGCTTAATTGTGCTTAGAAGTATCCCATTGCCGATTTCCAGAAAATTTTTTAACAATCGGATCCCTGAAGAGAAAAGTGTAACTCTGTGATTTGCATTCACACATGTCCATGCAGTTTCTCAAAAGGCTTCTTTCAAGTTTTGATCTGAGGATATTTCCTTTTTCACCATAGCCCTCAATGAGCTCCCAAATATCGCTTTGCAGAACAAACGACAACAGTGTTAGCAAACTGTACCCAAAAGGGAATGGTGGAACTCTGTGTGATGAAGTCACACATGAGAAAGCAACCTCTGAGAAAGCTTCTCTCTTGTTATTATGTGAAGATATTTCCTTTTTCACCATGGGCCCCTTTTTGCTCCCAAATATTTCTTTGCAGAATCCCCGACAATGGTGATAGCAAACTGTTCAAAGAAGGGAAGGTGGAACTCTGGGTGATGAAGTCACACATCACAAAAGCAATCTCTCAGAAAGCTTCTTTCTAGTTATTATCTGAGGATATTTCCTTTTTCACTATGGGCCCCTACAGACTCCCAATTATCACTTTGCAGATTCCACCTAAAGAGTGTTAGCAAACTGCTTCCTGAGGTCTAATTTGTAACACTGTGAGATGAAGTCACAGATCAGAAAGAAATTTCTCCGAATGCTGCTTTTAGGTTTTGAAGTGATGATATTTCCTTTATCCGTGTAGGCCTCAATACAATCCAAAGAATCCCTTCTCAGGTTCCTCAAAGACAGTGTTAATGGACTGCTCCACGAAACGTAAGTTAAACTCTGTGAGATGAATTCACACATCACCAAGAAGTTTCTAAGAAAGCTTCATTCTAGTTTTCATCTGAGGACATTTCCTTTGTCACCGTAACCTTCATTGCGCTAAGAGAAATCAAGTTGCAGATTTCCAGTAAACTGTGTTAGCAAACTGGTCACTGAAGAGAAACTTGTGACTCTGTGAGTTGCATTCACAAATGTCAATGCAGTTTCTCAGAAGGCTTCTTTTCAGTTCTGATCTGAGGATATATCCTTTTACACCATAGCCCTCAATGAGCTCCCAAATATCAGTTTGCAGAATACACGACAACAATGTTATCAAACTGTTCCATGAAGGGAAGGGTGGAACTCCGTGTGATGACGTCACACATCAGAGAGCAATCTCTCAGAAAGCTTCTCTGTAGTTATTATGTGAGGATACTTCCTTTTTCACAATGGGCCCCTAAGGGCTCCCAAAGATCACTTTGCAGATTCAACGAAAAGAGTGTTAGCAAACGGCTTCCTGAGGTCTAAGTTGTAACTCTGTGAGAAGAATTCACAGATCAGAAAGAAGTTTCTTAGAAAGCTTATTTCACGTTTTGAACTGATGATATTTCCCTTCTCAGCGTAGGCCTTAATGCGATCCAAAGAAGCCCTTCTGAGGTTCCTCAAAGACAGTGTTATTGGACGGCTCCACGAAACATAACTGTAACACTGTGATATGAAATCACACATCACCAAGAAGTTTCTGGGGAAGCTTCTTTCTATTTTTCATCTGAGGATATTTCCTTTGTCACCGTAAGCTTCATTGCGCTAAGAAGTATCCCATTGCAGATTTCCATAAAACTGTGTTAGCAAGGTGATCACTGAAGAGAAACGGGTAACTCTGGGAGTTGCATTCTCACATGGTAATGCAGTTTCTCAGAAGGCTTCCTTCCAGTTTTGATCTGAGGATATTTCCTTTCTCACCATAGCCCTCAGTGAGCTCCCAAATATCACTTTGCAGAATCCACGACAACAGTGTCAGCAATCTGTTCCAAGAAGGGAAGGGTGGATCTCGGTGTGATGAAGTCACACATCAGAAAGCAATCTCTCAGAAAGCTTCTCTCTAGTTATTATGTGAGGATATTTCATTTTTCACCATGTGCCCCCATGGGCTCCATAATATCACATTGCAGAATCCACGACAACAGTGTTAGCAAACTGTTCCAAGAAGGGAAGGGTGAAAGTCTGTGTGATGATGCGACACATCAGAAAAGCAATCTCTCAGAAAGCTTCCCTCTAGTTATTATGTGAGGATATTTCCTTTTTCAACATGGGCCCCCATGGACTCCCAAATATCACTTTGCAGATTCTACGAAAAGAGTGGTTGCAAACTGCTTCCTGAGGTCCAATTTGTAACTCTGTGAGATGAAGTCACAGATCAGAAGGCAGTTTCTCCGAAAGCTGCTTTCAGTTTTTGAACTGATGATATTTCTTTTATCGGCGTAGGCCTCAATGCGATCCAAAGAAGCCATTCTCAGATTCCTCAAAGACAGTGTTAATGGACAGCTCCATGAAACATAAGTGTAACTCGGTGAGATGAATTGATACATCACCAAGAAGTTTCTAAGAAAGCTTCTTTCCAGTTTTCATATGAGGATATTTCCTTTGTCACTGTAAGCTTCATTGCTCGAGGAAGTATCCCATTGCACATTTCCATAAAACTTTGTTAGCAAACTAATCACTGAAGAGAATCCTGTAACTCTGTGAGTTGCATTCACACATGGCAATGCAGTTTCTCAGAGGGCTTCTTTCCAGTTTTGGTCTGAGGATATTTACTTTTTCACCATAGACCACAATGTGCTCCCAAATATCACTTTGCAGAATCCACGACAACAGTGTTAGCAAACTGTTCGAAGAAGGGAAGTGTGGAACTCTGTGTGATGAAGTCACACATCAGAAAGCAATCTCTCACAAACCTTCTCTCTAGTTTTTATGTCAAGATATTTCCTTTTTCTCCAGGGACCCTATGGGCTCCCAAATATCACTTTGCAAATTCCACGGAAAGAGTGTTAGCAAACTGCCTCCTGGGGTCTATGTTGTAACTTTGTGAGATGAATTCACAGATCACAAAGAAGTTTCTCAGAAAGCTCCTTTCACGTTTTGAACTGATGATATTTCCTTTGTCACCGTAGGCTTCACTGCAGTAAGAAGTATCTAATTGCAGATTTCCAGAAAACTGTGTTAGCAAACTGATCACTGAAGAGGAACGTGTAACTCTGTGAGTTGCATTCACACATGTTAATGCGGTTTCTCAGAAGGCTTCTGTCAAGTTTTTTATGAGGATATTTCCGTTTTCACAATAGCCGTCAAAGAGCTCCAAATATCACTTTGCAGATTCCACGGCAACAGTGTTAGCAAACTGTTGAAGAAGGGAAGGGTGGAACTCTGTGTGATGAAATCACACATCAGAAAGCAATCTCTCAGGAAGCTTCTCTGTAGTTATTATCTGAGGATATTTCCTTTTTCACCATGGTAAACTATGGGCTCCGAAATATCACTTTGCAGAATCCACGACAACAGTGTTAGCAAACTGTTCCAAGAAGGGAAGGGTGGAACGCTGTGTGATGAGGTCACACATTGGAAAGCAATCTCTTAGAAAGCTTCTCTCTAGTTATTACGTGAGGATATTTCCTTTTTCACCATGGGGCCCTATGTGCTCCCAAATATCACTTTGCAGTTTCCATGAAAAGAGTGGTAGCAAATTGTTTCTTGAGGCCTATGTTGTAACTCTGTGAGATGAATTCACAGATCAGAAAGAAGTTTCTCAGAAAGCTTCTTTCACGTTTTGAAGTGATAATAATTACTTTATCAGCGTAAGCTCCATTATGTTCCAAAGAAGCCCTTCTCAGTTTCATCAAAGACAGTGTTAATGGACTGCTCCACGAAACATAAGTGTAACTCTGTGAGATGAATTCACACATCACCAAGAAGTTTCTAAGTAAGCTTCCTTCTACTTTTCATCTGAGGGTATATCCTTTATCACCACGAGCTTCATTGTGCTAAGAAATATCTAATTGTAGATTTCTGGAAAACTGTGAGAGAAAACTGATCACTGAAGATAAAAGTCTAAGTCTGTGAGTTGCATTCACACATGGCAATGCAGTTTCTCAGAAGGCTTCTTTCCAGTTTTGATCTGAGGATATTTCCTTTTTCCCCATAGCCCTCAATGAGCTCCGAAATATCACTTTGCAGAATCCAGGACAACAATCTTAGCAAACTGTTCCAAGAAGGGAAGCGTGGAACTCTGTGTGATGAAGCCACACATCAGAAAGAAATCTCTCAGAAAGCTTCTCTCTAGTTATTATGTGAGGATATTTCCTTTTTCACCATGGGCTCCTAAGGGCTCCAAAATATCAGTTTGCAGATTCCACGAAAAGAGTGTTAACAAACTGCTTTCTGAGGTCTATGGTGTAACTCTGTGAGATGAATTCACAGATCAGAAAGAAGTTTCTCAGAAAGCTTTTCATGTATGGAACTGATGATATTTCCTTTATCAGTGTAGGCCTCAATGAGATCCAAAGAAGTCCTTCACCGTTTCCTCAGAGAAAGTGTTAATGGACTGCTCCACGCAACATAAGTGTAACTCTGTGAGATGAATTCACACATCACCAAGACGTTTCTAAGAAAGCTTCTCTCTAGTTCTTCTCTGAGGATATTTCCTTTGTCACCATAAGCTTCATTCCGCTAAGATGTATCCAACTGCAGATTGCCAGAAAACTGTTTTAGCAAACGGATCACCGAAGAGAAACGTGTACCTATTTGAGTTGCATTCACACATGGCAATGCAGTTTCTCAGAAGGCTTCTTTCCAGTTTTGATCTGAGGATATTTCCTTTTCACCATAGCCGTCAATGAGCTACCAAATATCCCTTTGCAGAATCCATGACAACAGTGTAAGCAAACAGTTCCAAGAAGGGAAGGGTGGAACTCGGTGTGATGAAGTCACACATCAGAAAGCAATCTCTCACAACGTTTCTCTCCAGTTTTCATGTGAGGATATTTCCTTTTTCCCCATGGGCTCCTATGGGATCCCAAATATCACATTGCAAAATCCACGACAACAGTGTCAGAAACTGTTCCAAGAAGGGAAAGGTGGAACTCTGTGTGATGAAGTCACACATCAGAAAGCAATCTCTGAGAAAACTCCTCTCTATTTATTATGTGAGGATATTTCCTTTTTCACCATGGGCCCCTATGGGCTCCCAAATACCACTTTGCAGAATCCACGACAACATTGTTAGCAAACTGTTCTAAGAAGCGAAGGGTGGAACTCTGTGTGATGAAGTCACACATTATAAAGCAAAGCATCTGAGGATATTTCCTTTTTCACGTTAGCCCTCAATGAGCTAACAAATATCACTTTGCACATTCCACGAAAAGAGTGTTAGCCAACTACTTCCTGAGATCTAAGTTGTAATTCTGTGTGATGAATTCACAGATCACAAAGAAGAATCTCTGACAGCTTTTTTCAACTTTTGAATTGATGATATTTCCCTTATCAGTGTAGGAATCAAAACGATCCAAAGAAGCCCTTCTCAGGTTCCTCAAAGACAGTTCTAATGGACTGCTCCACGAAACATAAGTGTAACTCTGTGAGATGAATTCACACATCACCAAGAAGTTCCGAGGAAAGCTTCTTTCTAGTTTTCATCTGAGGATATTTCCTTTGTCACCGTGAGCTTCATTGCGCTAAGAAGTATCTAATTGCAGATTTCCAGGAAACTGTGTTAGCAAACTGACTACTAAGGGGAAACGTGTAACTCTGTGAGTTGCATTCACACATGGCAATGCAGTTTCTCAGAAGACTTCTTTCCAGCTTTGATCTGAGGATATTTCCTTTTTCACCATGTTCCCCTATGGGCTCCCAAATGTCACTTTGCAGAATCCACGACAACAGTGTTAGCAAACAGTTCCAAGAAAGGAAGGCTGGAATTCTGTGTGATGAAGTCACATTTCAGAAAGCAATCTCGCAGAAAGCTTGTCTCTAGTTATTATCTGAGGATATTTCCTTTTTCACCATTGGCCCCTATCGACTCCCAAATATCACTTTGCAGATTCCACGAAAAGAGTGTTAGCAAACTGCTTCCTGAGGTCTAAGGTGTAACTCTGTAATATGAATTCACAGTTCAGAAAGAAGTTTCCCATAAAGCTTCTTTCATGTTTTGAACTGATGATATTTCCTTTATCGGCGTAGCCCTCAATACGATCCGAAGAAGCCCTTCTCAGGTTCCTCAAAGACAGTGTTAATGGACTGCTCCTCGAAACATAAATGTAACGCTGTGATATGAAATCACACATCACCAAGAAGTTTCTGGGAAACCTTCTTTCTATTTTTCATCTGAGGATATTTCCTTTGTCACCGTAACCTTCATTGCGCTAAGTAGTAAATAATTGCAGATTTTCAGAAAACTGTGTTAGCAAACTGATCACTGTAGAGAAACGTGTAATTCTGTGAGTTGCATTCATAAATGGCAGTGCAGTTTCTCAGAAGGCTTCTTTCCAGTTTTGATCTGAAGATATTTCCTTTTTCACCATAGCCCTCAAAGAGATCCCAAATATCACTTTGCAGAATCCACGACAACAGTGTTGGCAAACTGTTCCATGAAGGGAAGCATGGATCTCCGTGTGTTGAAGTAAGACATCAGAAACCAATCTCTCAGAAAGCCTCTCTCTAGTTATTATGTGAGGATATTTCCTATTTCACCATGGGCCCCATGGGCTCCCAAATATCACTGTGCAGATTCCACGAAAAGAGGGTTAGCAAACTGCTTCCTGAATTCTAAGGTGTAACACTGTGAGATGAATTCACACATCACTAAGAAGTTTCTATGAAAGCTTCTTTCTAGTTTTCATCTTAGGATATTTCCTTTGTCAACCTAAGCTTCATTGCACTAAGAAGTATCTAATTGCAGATTTCCAAGAAACTGTGTTAGCCAACTGATCATTGAAGAGAAACGTGTAACTCTGTGAGTTGCATTCATACATGGCAATGGAGTTTCTCAGAAGGCTTCTTTCAGGTTTTGACCTGAGGATATATCGTTTTTCACTATAACCCTCAATAAGCTCCCAAATATCACTTTGCAGAAACCACGAAAACCGTGTTAGCAAACTTTTCCAAGAGGGGAAGGGTGGAACTCTGTGTGATGAAGTCACACATCAGAAAGCAATCTCTGAGAAAGCTTCGCTCTAGTTATCATGTGAGTAAATTTCCTTTTCCACCATGGGCCCCTATGGGCTCCCAAATATGACTTTGCAGAATCCACGACAACAGTGTTAGCAAACTGTTCCAACAAGGGAAAGGTGGAACTCTGTGTGATGAAATCACACTGCAGAAAGCAATCCCCCAGAAAGCGTCCCTCTAGTTCTTAACTGAGGATTTTTCCTTTTTCACCGTAGCCCTCAATAAGCTCCCAAATATCACTTGGCAGAATTCACGACAACAGTGTTAGCAAGCTGTTCGTAGAAGGGAAAGGTGCAAATCTGTGTGATGAAGTCACACATCAGAAAGCAATCTCTCAGAAAGCTTCTTCCTAGTTATGATGTGATGATATTTCCTTTTTCATCATGGGCCCATATGGGCTCCCAAATATCACATTGCACATTCTATGAAAAGAGTGTAAGCAAACTGCTTCCTGAGGTCTAAGGTGTAACTCTGCAAGATGAATTCACAGATCAGAAAGAAGTTTATCAGAAAGCTTTTTTCATGTTTTGAGCTGAAGATATTTCCTTTAATAGCGTAGGTCTCAATTCGATGCACAGAAGACCTTCTCATGTTCCTCACAGACGTGTTAATGGACTGCTCCACGAAACATAAGTGTAACTCTGTGAGGTAAATTCACACATCACCAAGAAGTTTCTAACAAAGCTTCTTTCTACTTTTCCTCTGAGGATATTTCCTTTGTCACCGTAAGCTTCGTTGCGCTAAGAACTATCCCATTTCAGATTTCCAGAAAACTGTGTTACCAAACTGATCACTGAAGAGAAGCGTGTAACTCTGTGAGTTCCATTCACACATGGCAATGCAGTTTCTCAGAAGGCTTCTTTCCAGTTTTGACCTGAGGATATTTCCTTTTTCACCAGAGTCCTCAATGAGCTCCCAATTATCAATTTGCAGAATCCACGACAACAGTGTTAGCAAACTGTTCCAAGAAGTGAAGGGTGGAACTCGGTGTGATTAAGTCACACATCAGAAAGCAATCTCTCAGAAACCTCCTCTCTAGTTTTTATCTGAGGATATTTCCTTTTTCACCATGTTCCCCTATGGGCTCCCAAATATCACTTTGCAGAATGAACGACAACAGTATAGGCCACCTGTTCCAGGAAGGGCAGGGTGGAACTCTGCGTGATGAAGTCACACATCAGAAAGCAATCTCTCAGAAAGCTTCTCGCTAGTTATTATGTGATGATATTTCCTTTTTCACATTGGCCCCTATGTGCTCCCAAATATCTCTTTGTAGATTACAGGAAAAGAGTGTTAGCAAACGGCTTTCTGAGGTCTAAGTTGTAACTCTGTGAGATGAATTCACACATCAGAAAGAAGTTTCTCAGGAAGCTTCTTTCACGTTTTGAACCGATGATATTTCCTTTATCGGCGTAGACCTCCATGCGATCCAAAGAAGCCCTTCTTAGGTTCCTCAAACACAGTGTTAATGGAGTGCTCCATGAAACATAAGTGTAACTCTGTAAGATGAATTCACACATCAACAAGAAGTTTCTAAGAAAACTTCTTTCTAGTTTTTCTCTGAGGATATTACCTTTCACATCGCAAGCTTCTTTGCTCTAAGAAGTATCTAATTGCAAATTTCCAGAAAACTGTGTTAAGAAACTGATCACTGAAAAGAAAAGTGAAACTCTGTGACTTGCATTCACACATGGCAATGCAATTTCTCAGAAGGCTTCTTTCCAGTTTTGATCTGAGGATATTTCATTTTTCACCATAGAGGTCAATGAGCTCCCAAATACCACTTTGCAGAATTCACGACAACAGTGTTAGCAAACTGTTCCAAGAAGGGAAGGGTGAAACTCTGTCTGATGAAGCCACACATCAGAAAGCAATCTCTCAGAAAGCTTTTCTCTAGTTATTATCTGAGGACATTTCCTTTTTCACCATGGGCCCCTCCGGGCTCCCAAATATCACTTTGCAGAATCCAAGACAAGAGTGTTAGCACACTGTTCCAAGAAGGGAAGGGTGGAACTCTGTGTGATGACGTCACACATCAGAAAGCAATCTCTCAGAAAGCTTCTTTCTTCTTAATATGTGAAGATATTTCCTTTTTCACCATGGGCCCCTTTGGGCTCCCAAATACCACTTTGCAGAATCCACAACAACGGTGTCAGTAAACTGTTCCAGGAAGGGAAGGGTGGAACTGTGTGTGATGAAATCACACATCAGAAAAGCAATCTCTCAGAATGCTTCTCTCTAGTTATTATCTGAGGATATTTCCGTTTTCACCAAGGGCCCTGTGGACTCCCAAAAATCACTTTGCAGATTCCACGAAAAGAGTGTTAGCAAACTGCTTCCTGAGGTCAAAGTTGTAACTCTGTGAGACGAATTCACCGATCAGAAAGAAGTTTCTCAGAAATCTTCTTTCACTTTTTGAACTGATGATATTTCCTCTATCAGCATAGGCCTCTATACGATCCGAAGAAGCCCTTCTCAGGTTCCTAAAAGAGAGTGTTAATGGACTGGTCCACGAAACATAAGTGTAAGTCTGTGAGATGAATTCACACATCACCAAGAAGTTTCTAAGAAAGCTTCTTTCTAGTTTTCATCTGAGGATATTTCCTTTGTCACCAGAAGCTTCATTGCGCTAAGAAGTATCCCATTGCAGATTTCCAGAAAACGATGTTAGCAAACTGATCACTGAAGAGGAACGTGTAATTCTGTGAGTTGAATTCACACATGGCAATGCATTTTCTCAGAAGGCTTCCTTCCAGTTTTAATCTGAGGATATTTCCTTTTTCACCATAGCCCTCAAAGAGCTCCCAAATATCACGTTGCAGAATCAATGACAACAGGGTTAGCAAACTGTTCCAAGAAGGGAAATGTGGAACTCTGTGTGATGTGGTCACACATCAGAAAGCAATCTCTCTGAAAGCTTCTCTCTAGTTATTATGTGAGGATATTTCCTTTTTCACCATGGGTCGCAATGGGCTCCTAAATATCACTTTGCAGAATCCACGACAACAGTGTAGGAAACTGTTCCAGGAAGGGAAGGATGGAACTCTGAGTGATGAAGTCACACATCAGAAAGCAATCTCTCAGAAAGCTTCTTTATAGTTATTATCTGAGGGTATTTCCTTTTTCACCATGGGCCCCTGTGGGCTCCCAAATATCACTTTGCAGAATCCACGAAAACAGTGTTAACAAACTGTTCCAAGAACGGAAGGGTGGAATTCTGTTGATGAAGTCACACACCGGAAAGCACTCTCTCAGCAAGCTTCTCTCTAGTTAATATGTGAGGATATTTCCTTTTTCTCCATGGAACCTATGGGCTCCCAAATATCACTTTCCAGAATCCAAGACAACAGTGTTATCAAATGGTTACAAGAAGGGAAGTGTGGAACTCTGTGTGATGAAGTCACCCATCAGAAAGCAATCTCTCAGAAAGCTTCTCTGTAGTTATTATCTGAGGATATTTCCTTTTTCACCATGCACCCCTAAGGGCTCCCAAGTATCACATTCCAGATTCCATGAAAAGAGTGTTACCAACCTGCTTCCTGAGGTCTAAGCTGTAATTCTGTTAGATGAATTCACAGATCAGAAAGAACTTTCTCAAAAAGCTTCTTTCACGGTTTGAACTGATGATATTTCCTTTATCAGTGTTGGACTCAATGCGATCCAAAGAAGCCCTTCTCACGTTCCTCAAAGGCAGTGTTAATGTACTGCTCGACAAAACATAAGTGAAACTCTGTGAGATGAATTCATACGTCACCAAGAAGTTTCTAAGAATGTTTCTTTCCAGTTTTCGTCTGAGGATATTTCCTTTGTCACCGTAAGCTTCATTGCGCTAAGCATTATCCAAGTGCAGATTTCCAGAAAACTGTGTTAACAAACTGATCACTGAAGAGAAACATGTAACTCTGTGAGTTGCATTCACACATGGCAATGCAGTTTCACAGAAAGCTTCCTCCCAGTTTTGATCTGAGGATATTTCATTTTTTACCACAGCCCTCAATGAGCTCCCACAGATCACTTTGTAGAATCCATGACAACAGTGTTGGCACACTGTTCCAAGAAGGGAAGGGTGAAACACCGTGTGATGAAGTAACACATCAGAAAGCAGTCTCTCAGAAAGCTTCCCTCTAGTTATTATGTGAGGATATATCCTTTTTCACCATGGGCCCCTATGGGCTCGCAAATATCACTTTGCAGAACCCAACACAACATTGTTAGCAAACTGTTCCAAGAAGTGAAGGGTGGAACTCTGTGTGATGAAGTCACACATCAGAAAGCAATCTCTCTGAAAGCTTCTCTCTAGTTATTATCTGAGAATATTTCCTTTTTCACCATGTCCCCCTATGGGATCCATATATCACTTTGCAGATTACAAGAAAAGAGTGTTAGCAACCTGCTTCCTCAGGTCTAACGTGTAACTCTGTGAAATGAATTCACAGATCAGAAAGAAGTTGCTCAGAAAGCTTCTTTCACATTTTAAATAGATGATAATGCCATTATCAGCATAGGCCTCAATGCGATCCAAAGAAGCCCTTCTCAGGTTCCTCAAAGACAGTGTTAATGGACTGCTCCCCAAAACAGAAGTGTAACTCTGAGAGATGAATTCACACATCACCAAGAAGTTTCTAAGAAAGCTTCTTTCTGGTTTTCATCTGAGGATATGTCCTTTGTCACAGGAAGGTCATTGCGCTAAGAAGGGTCCCATTGCAGATTTCCAGAAATCTTAGTTAGCAAACTGATCACAGAAGAGAAAAGTGTAACTCTGTGAGTTGCATTCACACATGGCAATGCAGTTTCTCAGAAGGCTTCTTTCCAGTTTTGATCTGAGGATATTTCCTTTCTCACCATAGCCCTCAAAGAGCTCCCAAATATCACTTTGTAGAATCCACGACAACAGTGTTAGCAAACTGTTCCAAGAAGAAAAGGGTGGAACTCGGTGTGATGAAGTCACCCATCAGAAAGCAATCTGTCAGAAAGCTTCTCTCCAGTTATTATGTGAGGATATTTCCTTTTCCGCCATGGGCCCCTTTGGGCTCCCAAATATCACTTTGCAGAATCCATGACAACACTGTTAGCAACCTGTTCCAAGAAAGGAAGAGTGGAACTCTGTGTGATGAAGTCACACATCAGAAAGCAATCTCTCTGAAAGCTTCTCTCTGGTTATTATCTGAGAATATTTCCTTTTTCACCATGTCCCCCTATGTGCTCCATATATCACTTTGCAGATTACAAGAAAAGAGTGTTAGCAAACTGCTTCCTCAGGTCTAACGTGTAACTCTGTGAGATGAATTCACAGATCAGAAAGAAGTTGCTCAGAAACCTTCTTTCACATTTTGAAAAGATGATAATGCCATTATCAGCACAGGTCTCAATGAGATCCAAAGAAGCTCTTCACAGGTTCCTCAAAGACAGTGTTAATGGACTGCTCCCCGAAACAGAAGTGTAACTCTGAGAGATGAATTCACATATCACCAAGAAGTTTGTAAGAAAGCTTCTTTCTATTTTTCATCTGAGGTTATGTCCTTTGTCACCGTAAGCTTCATTGTGCTTAGAAGTATCCAATTGCAGATTTCTAGAAATCTTAGTTAGCAAACTGATCACAGAAGAGAAAAGTGTAACTCTGTGAGTTGAATTCACACATGGCAATGCAGTTTCTCAGCAGGCTTCTTTCCAGTTTTGATCTGAGGATATTTCCTTTTTCACCATTGCCTTCAATGAGCTTCCGAATATCAATTTGCGGAATCCATGAAAACAGTGTTAGGAAACTCTTCCAGGAAGGGAAGGGTGGAACTCTGTGTGATGAAGTCACAAATCAGAAAGCAATCTCTCAGAAAGCTTCTCTCTAGTTATTATCGAGGATATTTCCTTTTTCACCATGGGCCCCTATGGGCTTCGAAATATCATTTTGTAGATTCCACGAAAAGTGTGTTAGCAAACTCTTTCCCGAGTTCTAAGTTGTAATTCAGTGAGATGAATTGACAGATCAGAAAGAAGTTCCTCGGAAAGCTTCTTTCACGTTTTGAACTGATGATATTTCCTTTGCCAGCATAGGCCTCAATGCGATCCAAAGAAGCCCTTCGTAGGTTTCTCAAAGAGAGTGTTAATGTACTGCTTCAAGAAACATATGTGTAATTCTGTGAGATGAATTCACACATCACCAAGAAGTTTCTAAGACAGCTTCATTCAATTTTTCATCTGAGGATATTTCCTTTGTCACCAAAAGCTTCACTGTGCTAAGAAAAATTCCGTTGCAGATTTCCAGAAAACTGTGTTAGCAAACTGATACACTGAAGAGAAATGTATAACTCTGTGAGTTGCATTCACACATGGCAATGCAGTTTCACAGAAGGCTTCTTTCCAGTTTTGATCTGAGGATATTTCCTTCTTCACCATAGCCCTCAATGAGCTCCCAAATATCACCTTGCAGAATCCCGACAACAGTGTTAGCAAACTGTTCCAAGAAAGGAAGGGTGGAACTCTGTGTGATGAAGTCACAAATAAGAAATCAATCTCTCAGAAAGCTTCTCTCTAGTTATTATCTGAGGTTATTTCCTTTTTCACCATGGGCCCCTATGGGCTCCCAAATATCATTTGTAGATTCCACTAAAAGAGTGTTAGTAAACTGTTTCCCTAGTTCTAATTTGTAACTCTGTGAGATGAATTCACAGATCAGAAAGTAGTTCCTCAGAAAGCTTCTTTCACCTTTTGAACTGATGATATTTCCTTTGCCAGCGTAGGCCTCAATGCGATCCAAAGAAGCCCTTCGTAGGTTCCTCGAAGACAGTGTTAATGGACTGCTCCACAAAACATATGTGTAATTCTGTGAGATGAATTCACACATCACCAAGAAGTTTCTAAGAAAGCTTCTTGCAGTTTTTCATCTGAGGATATTTCTTTTGTCACCGTAAGCTTCATTGTGCTAAATATCCCAATGCAGATATCCAGAAAACATTGTTAGCAAACTGACCACTGAAGAGAAACGTGTAACTCTGTGAGTTGCATTCACACATGGCAATGCAGTTTCTCAGAAGGCTTCTTTCCAGTTTTGATCTGAGGATATTTCCTTTTTCACCATAGCCCTCAATGAGCTCCGAAATATCACTTTGCAGAATCCATGACAACAGTGTTAGCAAACTGTTGCAAGAAGGGAAGGGTGGAACTCTGTATGATGAAGTCACACATCAGAAAGCAATCTCTCACAAAGCTTCTCTCCAGTTATCTGAGGATATTCCCTTTTTCACCATGGGCCCCTATGGGCTCCCAAATATCACTTTGCAGATTCCAAAAAACAAAACAGTGTTAGCTAACTGCTTCCTGAGGTCTAAGTTGTAACTCTGTGAGACGAATTCACAGATCACAGAGAAGTTTTTCAGAAAGCTTCTTTCACTTTTTGAACTAATTTTATTTCTTTCTCCGGGTAGGCATCAATGCAATCCAAAGAAGCCCTTCTCAGGTTCCTCCAAGACAGTGTAAATGGACTGCTCCACGAAACCTAAGTGTAACTCTGTGAGATGAATTCCCACATCACCAAGAAGTTTCTAAGAAAGCTTTTTTCTACTTTTCATCTGAGGATATTTCCTTTGTCACCGTAAGCTTCCTTGCACTAAGAAGTATCCCTTTGCAGATATCCAGAAAAATGTGTTAGCAAACTGATCACTGAAGGGAAACGTGTAACTCTGTGAGTTGCATTCACACATGGCAATGCAGATTCTCTGAAGGCTTCCTTGCGGTTTTGATCTGAGGATATTTCCTTTTTCACCATAGCACTCATTGAGCTCCCAAATATCACATTGCTGTATACACAGCAACAGTGTTAGCAAACTGTTCCAAGAAGGGAAGGGTGGAACTCTGTGTGATGAAGTCACCCATCAGACAGCAATCTCTCAGAAAGCTTCTCTCTAGTTATTATCTGAGGATATTTCCTTTTACTCCTTGGGCCCCTAGGGGCTCCCAAATATCACTTTGCAGATTCCACGAAAAGAGGGTTAGCAAACTGATTCCTGAGTTCTAAGGTGTAACTCTGAGAGATGAATTCACAGACCAGAAAGAAGATTCTCAGAAAGCCTCTTTCACGTTTTGAAATGATGATATTTCCTTATCATTGTAGGCCTCAATAGGATGCAAAGAAGCCCTTCTCAGTTTCCTCAAAGACAGTGTTAATGGACTGCTCCAGGAAACATAAGTGTAACTCCGTGAGATGAATTCACCCATCACCAAGCAGTTTCTAAGAAAGCTTTTTCTAGTTTTCATCTGACGATATTTCCTTTGTCAACATAAGCTTCATTGCCCTAAGAAGTATAGAATTGCAGATATCCAGAAAACTGTGTTAAGAAACTGATCACTGAAGAGAAACTTGTAACTCTGTGAGTTGCATTCACACATGGCAATGCAGTTTCTCAGAAGGCTTCTTTCCAATGTTGATCTGAGGATATTTCCTTTTCCCCATGGGCCTCTATGGGCTCCCAAATATCACCTTGCAGAATCCACGACAACAGTGTTAGAAAACTGATCCAAGAAGACAAGGTTGGATCTCTGTGTGATGAAGTCACACATCAGAAAGCAATCTCTCAGAAAGCTTCTCTCTAGTTACTATGTGAGGATATTTCCTTTTTCACCATGGGCCCCTATGGGCTCCCAAATATCACTTCGGAAAATCTACGACAACAGTGTTAGCAAACTGTTAAAAGAAGGGAAGTGTGGAACTCTGTATGATGAAGTCACACATCAGAAAGCAATCTCTCAGAAAGCTTCTCTCTAAGTGTTATGTGAGGACATTTCCTTTTTCACCATGGGCCCCTATGGACTCCCAAATATCACTTTGGAGATTCCACGAAAAGAGTGTTAGCAAACTGCTTCCTGAGGTCTAAGTTGTAACTCTGTGAGAGGAATTCACAGATCAGAAAGAAGTTTCTCAGAACGCCTCTTTCACGTTTTGATCTTTTGATATTTCCTGTATCAGCGTAGGCGTCAATACGATCCAAAGAAGCCCTTCTCAGTTTCCTCAAAGACAGTGTTAATGGACTGCTCCATGAAACATAAGTGTAACTCTGTGAGATGAATTCACTCATCACCAAGAAGTTTCTAAGAAAGCTTCTTTCTAGTTTTCATCTGAGGATATTTCCTTTGTCACCGTAAGCTTCATTGCGCTAAGAAGGATCCCATTGCAGATTTTGAGAAAACTTAGCAAACGGATCACAGAAGAGAAACGTCTAACTCTGTGAGTTGCATTCACCGATGGCAATGCAGTTTCTCAGAAGGCTTCTTTCCAGTTTTGATCTGAGGATATATCCTTTTTCACCATAGCCCTCAATGAGCTCCTTAATATCACTTTGCAGAATCCACGAAAACAGTGTTAGCAAACTCTTCCAAGAAGGTAAGGGTGGAACTCTGTGTGACGAAGTCACACATCAGAAAGCAATCTCTCAGATAGCTTCTCTCTAGTTATTATGTGAGGATATTTCCTTTTCCACCAAAGGCCCCTATGGGCTCCCAAATATCACTTTGCACAATTCACGACAACAGTGTTAGCAAACTGTTCCAAGAAGGGAAGTTTGGAACTCTGTGTGATGAAGTCACACATCAGAAAGCAAACTCTCAGAAAGCTTCTTTCTAGGTATTATTGGAGGATACTTCATTTTTCACCATGTGTCCTATGGGCTCCCAAATATCACTTTGCAGATTCCACGAAAAGAGTGTTAGCAACCTGCTTCCTGAGGTCTACATTGGATCTCTGTGAGATGAATTCACAGATCCGAAAGAAGTTTCTCAGAAAGCTTCTTTCACGTTTTGAACTGGTGATATTTCCCTTATCAGTGTAGCATTCAAAACAATCCAAAGAAGCACTTCTCAGGTTCCTCAAAGACAATGTTAATGGACTGCTGCACGAAACATAAGTGAAACTATGTGAGATGAATTCACAAACCACCAAGAAATTCCTAAGAAAGCTTCTTTCTAGTTTTCTTCTGAGGATATTTACTTTGTCGCCGAAAGCTTCATTGCGCTAAGGATCCCATTGCAGATTTCCAGAAAACTGTGTTAGCAAACTGATCACTGAAGGGGAACGTGTAACTCTGTGATTTGCACTCACACATGGCTATGCAGTTTCTCAGAAGGCTTCTTTCCAGTTTTGATCTGAAGATATTTACTTTTTAACCATAGCCCTCAATGTGCTCTCACATATCACCTGGCAGAATCCACGACAACATTGTTAGCAAAATGTTCCAAGAAGAGAAGGATGGAACTCTGTGTGATGAAGTCACCCATCAGAAAGCAATCTCTCAGAAAGCTTCTCTCTAATTATTATGTGAGGATATTTCCTTTTTCACCAGTGTCCCTATGGGCTCCCATATATCACTTTGCAGAATCCACGACAACAGTGTTAGCAAACTGTTCCAAGAAAGGAAGGGTGGAACTCTGTGTGATGAAGTCACACATCTGAAAGAAATCTCTCAGAAACCTTCTCTCTAGTTATTATGTGAGGATATTTCCTTTTTCACCATGGGCCAATATGGGCTCCCAAATATCAATTTGCAGAATCCACGACAGCAGTGTTAGCAAACTGTTCCAAGAAAGGAAGAGGTGGAACTCTGTGTGATGAAGTCACACATCAGAAAGCAATCTCTCAGAAAGCTTCTCTCTACTTATTATCTGAGGATATTTCCTTTTGCACCATGGGCCTCTATCGGCTCCGAAATATCAGTTTGTAGATTCCACGAAAAGAGTGTTAGCAAACTCCTTCTGAGGTCTTAGGTGTAACTCTGTGAGATGAATTCACAGATCAGAAAGAATTTTCTCAGAAAGCTTCTTTCACGTCTTGAACTGATGATTTTCCTTTATCAGCGTAGGCCTCAATGCAATCCTAAGAAGCCCTTCTCAGGTTCCTCAAAGACAGTGTTAATGGACTGCTCCAGGAAACATAAGTGTAACTCTGTGAGATGAATTCACACATCACAAAGAAGATTCTAAGAAAGCTTCTTTGTATTTTTCATCTGAGGATATGTCCTTTGTCACCATAAGCTTCATTGCGCTAAGAAGGATCCCATTTCAGATTTCCGGAAAATTAGTTAGCAAACTGATCATAGAACAGAAACGTGTAACTGTGTGAGTTGCATTCACACATGGCAATGCAGTTTCTCAGAAGGCTTCTTTCCAGTTTTGATCTGATGATATTTCCTCTTTCTCCATAGCCCTCAATGAGTTCCCACATATCACTAGGCAGAACCCACGGCAACAGTGTTAGCAAACTGTTCCAAGAAGGGAAGGGTGGAACTTGAGTGATGAAGTCACACATTAGAAAGCAGTCTCTCAGAAAGCTTCTCTTTATTCATTATGAGACGATATTTCCTATTTCACAATGTCCCCCTATGGGCTACATATATCACTTTGCAGATTCGAAGAAAAGAATGTAGCAAACTGCTTCCTGAGGTCTAAGGTGTAACTCTGTGAGATGAATTCACAGATTAGAAAGAAGTTGCTCAGAAAGCTTCTTTCACGTTTTGAACTGATGATATTTCCTTTATCAGCATAGGCCTCAAAACGATCCAAAGAAGCCTTTCTGTGGTTCATCGAAGACACTGTTAATGGACTGCTCCACGAAACATTAATGTAACTCTGTGAGTTTAATTCACACATCACCAAGGAGTTTCTTACAAAGCTTCTTTCTAGTTTTCATCTGAGGGTATTTCCTTTGTCACCGTAAGCTTCATTGCGCTAAGAAGTATCTAATTGCAGATTTCCAGAGAACTGTGTTAGCAAACTGATAACTGAAGAGAAATGTGTAATTCTGTGATTTGCTTTCACACCTGCCAATGCAGTCTCTGGGAAGGCTTCTTTGCAGTTTTGACCTGAGGATATTTCCTTTTTCACCATAGCCCAGAATGAGCTCCCAAATATCACTTTGCAGGATCAACGACAACAGTGTTAACAAACTGTTCCAAGAAGAGAAGGGTGGAACTCTATGTTATGATGTCACACATCATTAAGCAATCTCTTAGAAAGCTTCTCTCTAGTTAATATCTGAGGATATTTCCTTTTCCACCACGGATCCTTTGAGTTGCCAAATATCAGTTCGCAGAATCCACGCCAACAGTGTTACCTAACTGTTCTAAGAATGGAACGGTGGAACTCTGTGTGATGAAGTCACACATAACAAAGCAATCTCTCATAAAGCTTCTCTCTAGTTAATTTCTGTGGATATTTCCTTTTTCACCATGGGCCCCTAAGGGCTCCCAAATACCACTATGCAGATTCCAAGAAAAGAGTGTTAGCAAACTGCTTCCTGAGGTTTAAGTTGTAACTCTCTGAGATGAATTCACAGATCACAAAGAAGTTTCTCAGAAAGCTTCTTTCACGTTTTGAACTGATGATATTTCCTTTATCAGCGTAGGCTTCAATGAGATCCAAAGAAGCCCTTCTCAGGTTTTCAAAGCCCGTGTTAATGGACGGCTCCACGAAACATAAGTGTAACTCTGTGAGATGAATTCATACATCACCAAGAAGTTTCTACGAAAGTTTCTATCCAGTTTTCATCAGAGGAAATTTCCTTTGTCACCATAAGCTTCATTGCGCTAAGAAATATCCCCTTGCAGATTTCCAGAAAACTTTGTTAGCAAACTGATCACTGAAGAGAAACTTGTAACTCTGTGAGTTGTATTCACACATGGCAATGCAGTTTCTCCGAAGGCTTCTTTCCAGTTTTGATCTGAGGATATTTCCTATTTGACCATAGTCCTCACTGAGCTCCCAAATATCACTTTGCAGAATCCTCGACAACAGTGTCAGCAAACTGTTCCAGGAAGGGAAGGGTGTAAGTCGATGTGATGAAGTTACACAACAGAAAGCAATCTCTGAGAAAGCTTCTCTCTAGTTATTATGTGAGGATGTTTCCTTTTTCACCATGGTCCCCTATGGGCTCCCAAATATTAGTTTGCATGTTCCACGAAAGGAGTGTTAGCAAACTGCTTCCTGAGGTCTAAGTTGTAACTCTGTGAGAGGAATTCACAGATCAGAAAGGCGTTTCTCAGAAAGCTTCTTTCACGTTTTGAACTGATGATATTTCCTTTATCAGCGTAGGCCTCAATGCGATCCAAAGAAGCCCTTCTCAGGTTCTTCAAAGACAGTGTTAATTTACTGCTCCATGAAAAGTAAGTGTAACTCTGTGAGATGAATTCACACATCACCAAGAAGTTTATGAGAAAGCTTCTTTCGAGTTTTCATCTGAAGATGTTTCCATTGTCACCATAAAATTCATTGCGCTAAAAAGTATCCCATTGCGGCCTATCATTTGGAGGCGGGAGGAGAGAGGGATTGCACTGGGGAGTTACACATGATATAAATGATGAATTGATGGGTGCTGACGAGTTGATGGTTGCAGCACACCAGCATGGCATAAGTATACATATGTAACACACATGCACGTTATGCACATGTACCCTAGAACTTAAAGTATAATAAAAAAATAAATAAATAAAAATAAAAAAAGAAGAAAAAAAAGATTTCAAGAAAACTTTGTTAGCATACTGATCACTGAAGAGAAACGTGTAACTCTGTGAGTTGCACTCACAGATGGCAATGCAGTTTCTCAGAAGGCTTCTTTCCAGTTTTGATCTGAGCATATTTCCTTTTTCACCATAGACCTCACTGAGCTCCAAAATATCACTTTGCAGAATCCACGACAACAGTGTTAGCAAACTGTTCCAAGAAGGGAAGGGTGGAACTCTGTGTGATGAAGTCACACATCAGAAAGCAAACTCTCAGAAAGCTTCTGTCTAGTTATTATGTGAGGATATTTCCTTTTCACCATGGGCCCCTATGGGCTCCCAAGTATCACTTTGCAGATTCCACGAAAAGTGTGTTAGCAAACTGCTTCCTGAGGTCAAAGTTGTAACTCTGTGACATGAATTCACTGATCAGAAAGAAATTTCTCAGAAATCTTCTTTCACTTTTTGAACTGATGATATTTCCTCTATCAGCATAGGCCTCTATACGATCCGAAGAAGCCCTTCTAAGGTTCCTAAAAGACAGTGTTAATGGACTGCTCCACGAAACATAAGTGTAAGTCTGTGAGATGAATTCACACATCACCAAGAAGGTTTTAGGAAAGCCTCTTTCTAGTTTTCATCTGAGGATATTTCCTTTGTCACCAGAAGCTCCATTGCGCTAAGAAGTATCCCATTGCAGATTTCTAGAAAACTATGTTAGCAAACTGATCACTGAAGAGGAACGTGTAATTCTGTGAGTTGAATTCGCAATGGCAATGCATTTTCTCAGAAGGCTTCCTTCCAGTTTTAATCTGAGGATATTTCCTTTTTCACCATAGCCCTCAAAGAGCTCCCAAATATCACGTTGCAGAATCCACGACAACAGGGTTAGCAAACTGTTCCAAGAAGGGAAATGTGGAACACAGTGTGATGCGGTCACATATCAGAAAGCAATCTCTCTGAAAGCTTCACTCTAGTTATTATGTGAGGATATTTCCTTTTTCACCATGGGCCGCAATGGGCTCCCAAATATCACTTTGCAGAATCCACGACCACAGAATTAGCAAACTGTTCCAGGAAGGGAAGGATGGAACTCTGTGTGATGAAGTCACACATCAGAAAGCAATCTCTCAGAAAGCTTCTCTCTTGTTGTTATATGAGGATATTTCCTTTTTCACCATGTGCCCCTATGGGCTCCCAAATATCACTTTGCACAATCCACGACAACAGTGTTACCAAACTGTTCCAAGAATGGAAGGGTGGAATTCTGTGTGATGAAGTCACACATCAGAAAGCAATCTCTCAGAAAGCTTCTCTCTAGTTATTATCTGAGGATAATTCCTTTTCCACCTTGGGCCCCTATGGGCTCCCAAATACCACTTTGCAGTTTCCTCGAAAAGAGTGTTAGCAAATTGCTTCCTGTGATATAAGTTGTAACACTGTGAGATGAATTCACAGCCCAGAAAGAAGTTTCTCAGAAAGCTTCTTTCAGGCGTTGTACTGATGGTATCTCCTTTACCAGAGAAGGCCTCAATATGATCCAAAGAAGCCCTTCTCATGTTCCTCAAAAACAGTGTTAATGGACTGCTCCACAAAACGTAAATGTAACTCTGTGAGATGATTTCACACATCACGAAGAAGTTTCTAAGAATGCTTCTTTCAGGTTTTCATCTGTGGATATTTCCACTCTCACCGTAAGCTTTATTGCGCTAAGAGGTATCCCCCTGCAGATTTCCACAAAACTGTGTTAGCAAACTGATCACTGAGGAGAAACGTGTAACTCGGTGAGTTGCATTCACACATGGCAATGCGGTTTCTCAGAAGGCTTCTTCCAGTTTTGATCTGAGGATATTTCCTTTTTCACCATAGACCTCACTGAGCTCCCAAATATCACTTTGCAGAATCCACGACAACAGTGTTAGCAAACTGTTCCAAGAAGGGAAGGGTGGAACTCTGTGTGATGAAGTCACACATCAGAAAGCAAACTCTCAGAAAGCTTCTGTCTAGTTATTATGTGAGGATATTTCCTTTTCACCATGGGCCCCTATGGGCTCCCAAGTATCACTTTGCAGATTCCACGAAAAGTGTGTTAGCAAACTGCTTCCTGAGGTCAAAGTTGTAACTCTGTGACATGAATTCACTGATCAGAAAGAAATTTCTCAGAAATCTTCTTTCACTTTTTGAACTGATGATATTTCCTCTATCAGCATAGGCCTCTATACGATCCGAAGAAGCCTTCTAAGGTTCCTAAAAGACAGTGTTAATGGACTGCTCCACGAAATATAAGTGTAAGTCTGTGAGATGAATTCACACATCACCAAGAAGGTTTTAGGAAAGCCTCTTTCTAGTTTTCATCTGAGGATATTTCCTTTGTCACCAGAAGCTCCATTGCGCTAAGAAGTATCCCATTGCAGATTTCTAGAAAACTATGTTAGCAAACTGATCACTGAGAGGAACGTGTATTCTGTGAGTTGAATTTCGCAATGGCAATGCATTTTCTCAGAAGGCTTCCTTCCAGTTTTAATCTGAGGATATTTCCTTTTTCACCCATAGCCCTCAAAGAGCTCCAAATTCACGTTGCAAGAATCCACAGACAACAGGGTAGCAAACTGTTTTCCAAGAAGGGAAATTGTGGAAACATACACAGTGTGATGCGGGTCCACATATCAAGAAAGCAAATCTCTCTGAAAGCTTCAGCTCTAGTTATTATGTGAGGAATATTTCCTTTTTTCACACCATGGGCCGCAATGGGCTTCCCAAATATCCTTTGCAGAATCCACGACCACAGAATTGGCAACTGTTCCAGGAACGGGAAGGATGGACCACTGGGTGATGAAGTCACACATCGAAAAAGCAATCTCTCAGAAAGCTTCTCTCTTGTTGTTATATGAGGATATTTCCTTTTTCACCATGTGCCCCTATGGGCTCCCAAATATCACTTTGCACAATCCACGACAACAGTGTTACCAAACTGTTCCAAGAATGGAAGGGTGGAATTCTGTGTGATGAAGTCACAATCAGAAAGCAATCTCTCAGAAAGCTTCTCTCTAGTTATTATCTGAGGATAATTCCTTTTCCACCTTGGGCCCTATGGGCTCCCAATACCACTTTGCAGATTCCTCGAAAAGAGTGTTAGCATTGCTTCCTGTGATATAAGTTGTAACCTGTGAATAATTCACACCCAGAAAGAAGTTTCTCAGAAAGCTTCTTTCAGGCGTTGTGCTGATGGTATCTCCTTTACCAGCGAAGGCCTCAATATGATCCAAAGAAGCCCTCTCTGTTCCTCAAAACAGTGTGTAATGGACTGCTCCACAAAACGTAATGTAACTCTGAGATGTTTCACACATCACAAGAAGTTTCTAAGAATGCTTCTTTCTTTTTTCATCTGTGGATATTTCCCTCTCCACCGTAAGCTTATTGCGCTAAAGAGGTATCCCCCTGCAGATTTCCCACAAACTGGGTTAGCAAACTGATCACTGAGGAGAAACGTGTACTCGGTGAGTTGCTTCACACATGCAATGCGGTTTTCTCAGAAGGCTTCTTCCAGTTTTGATCTGAGGATATTTCCTTTTTCACCATAGACCTCACTGAGCTCCCAAATATCACTTTGCAGAATCCGCAACAGTGTTAGCAAACTGTTCCAAGAAGGGAAGGGTGGAACTCTGGTGATGAAGTCACACATCAAAAGCAACCTCCGAAGCTTCCTGTCTAGTTATTATGTAGGATATTTCCTTTTCACTATGGGCCCCTATGGGCTCCCAATATCACTTTGCAGATCCGACAACAGTGTTCAGCAAACTGTTCCAAGAAGGAAGGGTGGAACTCTGTGATGAAGTCACACATCAGAAGCAAACTCTCAGAAAGCTCTGTCTAGTTATTATGTGAGGATATTTCCTTTTCACTATGGGCCCCATGGGCTCCCAATATCACTTTGCAGAATCCACTACAACAGTGTTACAACTGTTCCAAGAAGGAAGGGTGAACTTGTGTGATGAGTCACATCAGAAAGCAACTCTCAGAAAGCTTCTTCTAGTCATTATGTGAGGATATTCCTTTCACATGGGCCCCAATGGGCTCCCAAATATCACTTTTGCAGAATCCACGACAACAGTGTTAGCAAACGTTCCAGAAGGAAAACGTGACTTGTGAATGTAGTCACACATCAGAAAGCAACTCACATAAAGCTTCCTCTCTAGTTATTATTGAGGATATTTTCTTTTTCACCATGGGCTCCTATGGCTCCCAAATATCACTTTGCAGATTTCCACGAAAAGAGTGTTAGGAAACTGCTTCCTGAGTTGTAAGTTGTAACTCTGTGAACTGAATTCACAGATCAGAAGAAATTCTCGAATTTCTTCAACGTTTGAACTGATGATATTTCCTTTATCAGCGTAGCCTCAATCCGATCCAAAGAAGCCCTTCTAGGTCCTCAAAGACAGTGTTAACGGACGTCCAGGAAATATAATGTAACTCTGTGAGATGAATTCCACACTCACCAAGAAGTTTCTAGAAAGCTTCTGTCTGTTTTCATCTGAGGAATTTCCTTTGTCACTGTTAGCTCATTGCACTAAAAGTATTCCCATTGCAGATTTCCAGAAAACTGTGTTGCAAAAGATCACTGAAGAGAAATGTGTAACTCTGTGGTTGCATTCACACATGGAAATGCAGTTTCTCAGAAGGCCTCTTTCCATTTTTGACTGAGGATTTTCCTTTTACACCATAGACATCAATCAGTCCCCATATATCACTTTGTAGAATCCAAGACAACAGTGGTCAGCCAACTCTACCAAGAAGGGAAGGTGGAGCCCTGTGTGATGAATTCGCACATCAGAAAGCAATCCCTCGAAACTTCTCTTAGTTACTATTTGAGGATATTTCCTTATCACCATGGGCCCCTATGGGCTCCCAATATCGTTTGCAGATTCTACAAAAGAGTGTTTAGGTAAATGCTTCCTGAGTTCTAAGGTGTAACTCTGTGAGGAATTCACATATCAGAAGAAATTTCTCAGTACACACATCAGAAAGCAATCTCTCAGAAAGCTTCTCTCTAGTTATTATCTGAGCTTATTTGGCTTTTCACCATGGGCCCCGATGGGCTACCATATATCTTTGCAGATTCCATGAAAATTGTTAGCAAACTTCTCCTGAGGTCTAAGTTGTAATCTGTGAGGAGAATTCACAGATCAAGAAGAAGTTTCTCAGAAAGCTTCTTTCAAATTTTGAACTGATGATATTTCCTTTTTCAGCATAGGCCTCAATGGCGATCCAAAGAAGCCCTTCTCCGTTTCCTCAAAGACAGTGTTATTGGCTGCTCCACGAAACAAAGTGTACTTCGGTGAGATGAATTCACACATCACCGAAATTCTAGAAAGGCTTCTTTCTAGATGGCCGAATAGGAATATCTCCAGTCTCCAACTCTCCACTCGAGCGACACAGAAGACCGTGATTTCTGCAACTTCAACTGAGGTACTGGAGTCATCTCACTAGGGAGTGCCGGACAATCGGTGCTGGTCATTGTTGCTGCAGCCTGGCCACGAGAGCTGAAGCAGGGTGAGGTATCACCTCACCTGGAAGCGCAAGGGGAAGGATATCCCTTTTCCTAGCCAGGGAACTGAGACACAACACCTGGAAAATCGGTAACTCCCACCCAATACCGTGCTCTAAGCAAAGGGCACACCAAAGAATGTATCCCTCACCTGGCCGGGAGGGTTCCACGACCACGAAGCCTCCCTCATTGTAACATAGCAGTCTGCGGAGATTTAACCGCGAGGCAGCAGCGAGGCTGGGTGAGGGCCGCCCGCCATTGTTGAGACTTAATGTAATACACAAAGCTGCTGGGAAGCTCGAACTGGGTGAGCTCACAGCAGCTCAAGGAAACCTGCCTGTCTCTATAGACTCCACCTCTGGGGGCAGGGCTCAGCTAAAAAAACAACAGGGGAAGCAACAGAGGCCTGAGCAGATGCGAAGGACTCTGTCTGACAGCTTTGAAGAGAGCAGTGGATCTCCCCACACGAACGTAGAGATCTGAGAACGGACAGACTGCATGCTCAAGTGGGTCACTGACCCTGAGTAGCCTCACGGGGAGACATCCCCCACTAGGGGCAGTGTGACACCCACACCTTACAGGGTGGAGTACACCCCTGAGAGGAAGCTCAAAGAAAGATCAGACAGATCACTCGCTGTTCAGCAATATTCTATCTTTGCAACCTCTGCTGCTGATACCCAGGCAAACAGGGTCTGGAGGGACCTCAAGCAATCCCAACTGACCTACAGCTGAGGGTCCAACTGTCAGAAGGAACACTATCAAGAAAGGACACCTATACCAAAACCCTATCAGTACGTCACCATCATCAAAGACCAAGACAGATAAAACCACAAAAGATGGGGAAAAAGCAGGGCAGAAAAGCTGGAAATTCAAAAAATAAGACGCATCTCCCCTGCAAAGGAGCGCAGCCCATCGCCATAAACGGATCGAAGCTGTTCAGAGAATGACTTTGACGAGATGGAGAAGAAGGCTTCAGTCCATCAAATTTCTTCTCAGAGCTAAAGGAGGAATTACGTACCCAGTGCAAAGAAACTAAAATCTTGAAAAATGAGTGGAAGAATTGAACACTAGATTAATTAATGCAGAGAAGGTCATAAACGAAATGACAGAATGAAACCATGACACGAGAATACGTGACAAATGCACAGCTTCAGAACCGACTCGATCAACTGGAAAAAGAGTATCAGCGATTGAGGATCAAATGAATGAAATGAAGCAAGAAGCGAAACCAAACAAAAAGAGAAAAAGAAATGAACAAAGCCTGCAAGACGTATGGGATTAGTAAAAAGACCAAATCTACGTCTGATTTGGGTGCCTGAAAGTGAGGGGGAAAATGGAACCAGTTGGAAAACACTCCTCAGGATATCGTTCAGGAGAACTTCCGCAACCTAGTAGGGCAGGCCAACATTCAAATTCAGGAAATACCGAGAACGCCACAAAGACTCCTCGAGAAGATCAACTCCAAGACACATAATTTGCCAGATTCACCAAGTTGAAATGAAGGAAAAAATGTTAAGGGCAGCCAGGAGAAAGATCGGGTTACCCACAAAGGGACCCATCAGACTAAAGCAGATCTCTCGGCAGAAATCTACAAGCCAGAAGAGAGTGGGGGCCATATTCAACGTTCTTAAAGAAAGAATTTTACACCCAGAATTCATATCCAGCCAAACTATTTCATCAGTGAGGAGAAATAAAATCCTTTACAGATAACCAATGCTTAGAATTTTGTCATCACCAGGCCTGCCTTACAAGAGACCCTGAAGGAAGCCCTAAACATGGAAAGGAACAACCGTACCAGCAATTGCCAAAACAGGCCAAATTAAAGACCATCGAGGCTAGAAGAAACTGCATCTACTAACGACAAAAAACCAGTTAATATCATAATGGCAGGATCAAGTTCACACATAACAATATTAACCTTAAATGTAAATGGACTAATGCTCCACTAAAAGACACAGACTGGCAAACTGGATAAAGAGTCAAGACCCATCAGTCTGCTGTATTCAGGAGACCCATCTCACATGCAGAGACATACATAGGCTCAAATAAAGGAGAGGAAACCTACCAAGCAAATGGAGAACAAAAAAAGCAGGGGTTGCTAACCTAGTCTCTGATAAAGCAGACTTGAAACCATCAAAGATGAAAAGAGACAAGAAGGGCATTACATAATGGTAAAGGGATCATTCACAGGAAGAGCTAACTCTCCTAAATATATATGCCACCCAATACAGGAGCACCCAGATTCATAAAGCAAGTCCTTAGAGACTTACAAGAGACTTAGACTCCCATACAATAATAATGGGAGACTTCACACTCCACTCCACTGTCAACATTAGACAGATCAACGAACAGAAAGTTAACAAGGATATCCAGGAATTGAACTCATCTCTGCACCAAGCGGACCTAATAAACATCTATAGAACTCTCCACCCAAATCAACATATATACATTCTTCTAAGCACACAATCGCACTTTATTCCAAAATTGACCACATAATTGGAAGTAAAGCACTCCTCAGCAAATGTAAAAGAATAGAATTATCCAAACTGTCTCTCAGACAACAGTGCAATCAAACTAGAACTCAGGACTAGGAACTCAATCAAAACCGCTCAACTAACATGGAAACTGAACAACCTACTCCTGAATGACTACTGGTTACATAACGAAATGAAGGCAAAATAAAGGATGTTCTATGAAACCATGAGAACAAGATACAACATACCAGAATCTCTAGGACACATTTAAAGCAGTGTGTACAGGAAATTTATAGCACTAAATGCCCACAGAGAAAGCAGGAAGATCCTAAAATTGACACTCTACCATCACAATTAAAAGAACTAGAGAGCAGAGCAAACACATTCAAAAGCTAGCAAAGGCAAGAAATACCAGATCAGAGCAGAACTGAAGGAAGAGACACCAAAAACCCTCAAAAAATCATGAATCCAGGAGTTGGTTTTTTGAAAAGATCAACAAAATTGACAGACCGCTAGCAAGACGAATAAAGAAGAAAAGAGAGAGGAATCAATAGATGCATAAAAATGATAAAGGGGATATACCCACGACCCCACAGAATACTAACACCATCATAGAATACTATAAAAACATCTACTCAAATCAACTAGAAATGTAGAAGAAATGGATAATTTCCCTGGACACTTACACTCTCCCAAGACTAAACAGGAAGAATTTGAATCCCTTAATAGACCAATACAGGCTCTGAAATTGAGGCAACATTTAATCTCCTAAACACCAAAAAGATCCAGGACCAGATGGATTCACAGCTGAATTCTACCAGAGGTACAAGGAGGAGCTGGTACCATTCCTTGTGAAATTATTCTAATCAATAGAAATAGAGAAATCCTCCCTAACTCATTTTATGAGGCCAACATCATCCTGATACCAAAGCCTGGCAGAGACACAACAAAAAAGATTTTTAGACCAATATCCCTGATAAACATCCGATGCAAAAATACTCAATAAAATACTGGCAACACGGATTCAGCAGCACATCCCAAAGCTTATCCACCATGATCAAGTGGGCTTCATCCCTGGGATGCAAGGCTGTTCAACATTCGCAAATCAATAACATAATCCAGCATATAAACACAACCAAAGTCAAGAACCACCTGATTATCTCAATAGATGCAGAAAAGGCTTTGGACAAATTCAACAGCCTTTCATGTTAAAACAGCTCAATAATTCGGTATTGATGGAACATACCTCAAATAAATAAGAGCATTTATGACAAACCCACAGCTAATATCATACTGAATGGGCAAAACTGGAAAATTCCCTTTGAAAACTGTATAAACAGGGATGCCCTCTCTCTCCACTCCAATTCACATAGTGTTGGAAGTCCTGGCTAGGGCAATCAGGCAAGAGAAAGAAATCAAGGTATTCAGTTAGGAAAAGAAAGTCAAATTGTCCCTGTTTGCAGATGACATGATTGTAATTTAGAAACCCCATCTCTCAGCCCAAATCTCTCAAGAAAATCCTTAAGCTGATAAGCAACTTCACAAAGTCTCAGGATACAAATTAATGGGCAAAAATCACAAGCATTCTTATACACCCGTACCTTCAAGCAAGAGCCAAGTCAGGAATAACTTCCTTCCAATTGCTTCAAAGAGAAAATACCTAGGAATCTAAATTACAAGGAATGTAAAGACCTCTTCAAGGAGAACTACAACCACTGCTCAGTGAAATCAAAGAGACACAACACAATGAAGAACATACATGCTCATGGATAGGAAGAATCAATATCGTGAAAATGGCCATACTGCCCAAGTTATTTATAGATTCAATGCCATCCCCCATCAAGCTACCAATGAGTTTTCTTCACAGAATTGGAAAAACTGCTTTAAAGTTCATATGGACCAAAAAGAGCCCGCATTGCCAACAATCCTAAGTCAAAAGGCAAAAAGCTGGAGGCGTCACGCTACCTGACTTCAAACTTACTACAAGGTACAGCAACCAAAACAGCATGGTTCTGTTCCCAAACAAGCTATAGACAATGGAACAGAACAAGGCCTCAGAATAATACCACTCATTACAGCCACCTGATCTTGACAACCTGAGAGAAACAGAATGGGGAAAGGATCTCTTTAATAAATGGTGCTGAGAAACTTGGCTAGCCATAAGGAGAAAGCTGAAACTGGATCCTTTGCTTACTCCTTATACGAGATTAATTTAAGATTGATTACAGCTTAATGTTAGACCTAATACAATAAAACCCTAGAAGAAATCAGGTAGTACATTCATGACATAGGCATGGGCAAAGGACTTCATATCTAAAACACCAAAAGCAACGGCAGCAAAAGCCAAAACCAGGAACTTTCTAAGAATTTTCCTTTCTAGTTTTCATCTGAGGAAATTTCCTTTGTCACTGTAAGCTTCATTGCACTAAGAAGTATCCCATTGCAGATTTCCAGAAACTGTGTTAGCAAATGAGCACTGAAGAGAAACGTAACTCTGAGAGTTGCATTCACAAATGGCAATGCAGTTTTCTCAGAAGGCTTCTTCAATTTTGTTCTGAGGATATTTCCTTTTTCACTTTAGCGCTCAATGACTCCCAAATATAACTTGTGAGTCCCGACAACAGTCTTAGCAAAATGTTCCAAGAGGAAGGGGGGAACTCGGTGTGATGAAGTCACGCATCAGAAAGCAATCTTCAAAAGCTTCTCTCTAGTTTTTTTTGGAGATATTTCCTTTTTCACCATTGGCCACTATGGCTCCCAAATATCACTTTGCAGAACCACGACAACAGTGTTAGCAAACTGTTGCAAGAAGGAAGGATGAACTCTGTGTGATGTAAGTCACACAACAGAAAGCAAATCTCTCTGAAAGCTTCTCTCTAGTTATGGTCTCAGGATATTTCCTTTTTCACCATGGGCCTATATGGGCTCCCAAATATCACTTTGCAGATTCCCAGAAAAGAGTGTTTGCAAACTGCTTCCTGAGGTAGTTTGTAAATCTGTGAGATTTCACAGATAGAGAGAAGATTCCAAAAGCTTCTTTCACCTTTTGAACTGATGATATTTCCTTTACCAGCGTAGTCTCATGCGATCCAAAGAAGCCTTCTCAGGATCCTCAAAGACATTGTTAATGGACTACTCCAAGAAACATAGTGTAACTCTGGGAGATGAATTCACACATCAACCAATAAGTTTTCTAAGAAAACTGCTTTCTTCTAGTTTTTCCTCTATGGTATGCCATCATTCCGTAAGCTTCTCTTGCGCTAAGAAGTATCTAATTGGCAAATTTCCCAGAAAACTGTGTTAGGAACTGATCACGGAAAAGAAAAGTGTAACTCTGTGCGTTACATTCACTCATGAAATGCACTTTCAAGAAGTCTTCTTTCCATTTTGATCTGAGGATATTTCATTTTTCACCATAGCCCTCAATGGCTCCTATTCACTTTGCAGATCACGACAACAGTGTTAGCAACTGTTTAAAGAGAAGGGTGGAACTCTGTGGATGACGTCACACATCATAAAGCAATCTCTCGAAAGCTTCTCTCTGTTATTATGTGAGTTGATTTCCTTTTTTCACCATGGGCCCCTATGGCTCCAAATATCCTTTGCAGAATCCACGACAACCTTGTTCGCAAACTGTTCCAAGAAGTAAGGTGTGAACTCTGTGTGATGAAGTCACACATCAGAAAGCAATCTCTAGAAGCTTTCTCCGTTATTATCTGAGGATATTTCCTTTTCATCCATCTCCACCGGGCCACTTCGGCTCCGCAAATTACACTTTGTCAGATTCCACGAAAAGAGTGTTTAATAAACTCTTGGGCTTAGTAACCTGTGAGTCAATTGAACCTGCACACGATTCACAGAGAGAGACTTTTCTCGAAAAGCTTATTTCACGTCTTTGAAACTGATTATTTCCTTATCAGCGAGGACCTCATAACTCCTAAGAAAGCCTTCTCAGGTTCCTCAAAGACAGTGTTAATGGCTGCTCCAGCGAAACTAAGTTAACTCTGTGAGATGAATTCCACACATCACACAGAAGTTTCTAAGAAAGTTTCTTTCTAGTTTTCATCAGAGGATATTTCCTTTGTCAATGTAAGCTTGAATGCGTTAAGAAGTAATCCCAGTGCAGATTTTCCAGAAACGT
>NC_044569.1:22591638-22639488 GCF_007565055.1 Rhinopithecus roxellana
GCTCCATGAACATAAGTGACTCTGTGAGATGAATTCCAACACATCACCAGAAATTCCTAGGAAGGCGTTTTCTGTTTTCACTTCTAGTTTTCATCGTGAGGGACATTCCTTTGTCACCGTGAGCTTCATTGCGCTAAGATATCTATTGTTGAAGATTTTCCTTAGAAAAACGGTGTTGCAAACTGACTAACTGAAGGGAAACGTGTTAAACTCTATGAGTTTGCATGCAACACATGCGAATGCAGTTTTCTCAGAAGCTTCTTTCCTGTTTGATCAGTGATATTTTCTTTCAACCTTTCCCCCTAGGGGCTCCAAAATATCACTTGCAGAATCCACGACAATAGTGTTAGCAAACTCTGCAAGAAGGACGGTTTGAACTGGTTGATGGAAGTACCACATCATAAGCAAATCTCTGCAGAAGCTTCTCTCTAGTTATATCTAGGATATTCCTTTTACTCCATTGGTGCCCTATGGGCTCTCCAAATATCACTTTGCAGATTCCACAACAACAGTGTTAGACAAACTATTCCAAGAAGGTGACGGGTTGAACTCTGTGTGATGAGTCACACATCGAAAGAATCTCTCAGAAACTTCTCTGTAGTTATTATTGAAGCATTTCCTTTACTCCTTGGGCCCCTATGGGCTCCCAAATATCACTTTGCAGATTCCATCGAAAAGTGGGTTAGCAACACTTTTCCTGAGTTCTAAGGTGTTAAACTCTGTGAGATGATTTCACAGATCAGAAAGAAGTTTCTCGAAAAGCTCTTTCACGTTTTGAACTGTGATATTTGCCTTTATCAGTGTAGGCTCTATGCGATCCAAGTAGCCTTTCTCAGGATCCTCACAGACCGTTGTTAATGACTGCTCCAACGAATAGTAGTGTAACTCTGTGAGATGAAATTCACAACATCACCAAGAATTTTTTAGAAAGCTTCTGTTCTAGTTTTCCACCTCTGAGGGATATTGCCTTTGTCACAGCCGTAACTTCATTGCACTTAGAAGTACCCCACCCCCCGTTGCCGATTCATAAAACTTGTGTTAGCAACTCATCCTGAAGAGAAATAATACTCTGTGAGTTGCACTTCACACATTGCATGCATTTCTCAGTAAGGCTTCTTCCCCAGTTTTGATCGAGATATTTCCTTTTCACACATAGCCCTCAATGAGGCTCTCCAAATATCCCTTGGCGAATCACGACACAGTGTTAGCTAAACTGTTTTCAAAGGGACAGGGTGGAATCTCTTTGTCATGAAGTCCACTCAGAAGCAATCTCTCAGAAAGCTTCTCTCAGTTATATATGTGAGATATATTCCTGTTTACACCAGTTGGCCCAATGGACCCAAATATCACGTTTGGCAGATCTGCACGACAACAGTGTGTAGCAACTTTCCAAGAAGAACGGTTTTGAACTCTGTGTGATAATCACATATCAGAAGTAATCATCTCAATAAACTTCTCTGTAGTTTTATTTGGGCTATTTGCCTTTTAGCTCCTTGGGCCCCTATGGGCTCCCAAATATCACTTTGCAGATGTCCAGAAAAGTGGGTTAGCACACTGTTTCCTGAGTCTAAGGTGTAAACCTGTGAGATTTTCACAATCAGAAGAAGTTCTCAGAAAAGCTTCTTTCACGTTTTGACTGATGATATTTGCTTTGTCAGTGTAGGCCCGCTATGCAGCCAAAGACTTCTCATGGATCCTCAAGACAGTGTTAATGGACTGCCTGCCACGAAATATAGTGAAGCCTGTGAGATGAATTCCACATCACCAAGATGTTTTAGAAAGCTTCTTTTCTAGTTTTCCGCTGAGGATATTTCCTTGTCACCGTAACGTCATTACGCCTTAGAAGTACCACCGTTGCCGTTTCCAAAACTTTGTTAGCAAACTCATACCTGAAGAGAAAAGAGGTAACTCTGTGAGTTGCATTCACACATGGCAATGCAGTTCCCAGAATGCTTCTTCCCATTTTTGGGATCTGAGGACTATTTCCTTTTTCACACCATAGCCATCAATGACTCCCAAAATCACTTGCATGATCCAAGACAACCGTGTTAGCAAACGGTTTCCAAGAGGGGAAGGTGGAACCTTTGTCATGAAATCCCACGTCAGAAAGCAATCTCTCAAAGCTTTCTCTCGTGTTATAGTGGAGAAGAGTTCCTTTTTCACCATGGGCCCATGGGATCCCAATATCACTTTGCAGAGTCCACGACAACAGTGTTAGCAACTGTTCCAAGAAGGGACGTGTGGAACTCTGTTGTGAATGAAGTCACGACATAGAAAAGCAACTTCTCAGAAAGCTTCTCCCTAGTTCTATTATGTGAGAGATATTCCTTTTTTCACCAATGTTCCCCCTATGGCTCCCAAATTGTCCCTTTGCGAATGAACACAACAGTGTTAGCAAAAATTTCCGGAAGGGAAGAGTGGGGAACTCTTGTGATGAATCACACCTCAGAAAGCATCTCTCAGAAAGCTTTCTCTCTAGTTATATTCGAGGATTTTTCGATTTTCACCATTGTTCCCTATGGGCTCTCAATATCCCGTTTGCAGAATGAACGACAACATTGGTTAGCAATGTTCGGTGGAAGGAGGTGGAACCTGCTGTGATGAAGTCCACCATCAAGAAACAAATCTCTCAGAAAGCTCTCTCTATTATTATCTGAGGATATTTCGTTTTTCACCATGTTCCCCTATAGGCTCCCAATATTCACTTTGGCAAGTGACGTACAACAGTGTTTAGCAACATGGCCAGAGGGAGAGGTGTGGAACTCTGTGTGTGAAGTCACACAGTCAGAAAGCATGCTCTGAAAGCTTCTCTCTGATATTTCTAGATACTTTCCTTTTTCACCTGTTCCCCTATGGGCTCCCAAATATCCCTTTGCAGATGAAGACAAGCGATGTGTAGCAAATGTTCGCAAGAAAGGGACGGGGTGGAACGCGTGTGTTATGAAGTCACACATCGAAAGCAATCTCTCAAAGCTTCTCTCTATGTTATTATGTGAGGATATTTCATTCTCACCATGGCCCCTATGGCCTCCCAAATATCACTTTTCAGATTCCACAAAAAGAGTGGTAGCAAACTGCTCCTGAGGTCTAGTTGTAATTTGTGATAGTCACACAGATCACAACGAAGAATCTCAGACTGCATATGTTTCAGTTTTGAATGTATGATTTCCTTTATCAGCAGAGCCTCCAATACATCCAAAGAAGCCCTCTCACTTTCCCAAGACAGCTAATGCTGCACCACCCGACATCAATGTAACTCTGTGAGATGAATTCCTCATTACCAAGAAGTTCCTAAGAAAACTGTCTTTCTATTTCCATCTGACACATTTGTTTTGTCACCGTGACCTCATTGCACTAAGATGTTATCTAAGTAACAGATTCCCAAAAACTTTTTAGCAATTGATCACTGTAGAGAACGTGTAACTCTGTGAGTTGCAGTTCCACATGGCAAATGCAGTTTCCAGAAGCTTCTTTCCTGTTTTTTTGTACCTGAGGAGATATTTCCTTTTTCATCCATGTCCCCAAGGCTTCCCAAAATCACTTACAGGAAAGACCGACAACAGTGTTAGCAAACGTGGTCAAGAAGGGGTAGGGTAGAACTTCTGTGTATGAAGTCACAATTCAGAAAGCAATCTCTCAGAACAATTTCTCTCTAGTTAGATGTGAAGATATTTCCGTTTACTCCTTGGCCACTAGGGGCTCCCAAATATCACTTGCAGATTCCACGAAAGAGGGTTAGCAAACTGCTCTGAGGTCTAGGTGTAACTCTGTGGAATGAAGACACAATCTAAAGGAAAGGTCCTCAGAAATGCTTCTTTTCATCACTTTGAATGACGATGATAATTCCTTTATCAGCGTAGCCCTCAATGCGATCAAAAGATGCCTTTCTCACGGTTCCTCAAACATTGTAATATCTGCTCCATGAAACATAGTGTAACACTGTGGGGATAATTCACACATCACCAAGAATTTCTAAGAAAGCTTCTTTGTAGTTTTCCCTCTGAATATACTTCTTTTGTCATCGTAAGCTCATTGTGCTTAAATATCACAGCCGATGGCCAGAAAATTTGTTAGCACTGATCCCTGAGAGAAAGCTGTACTCTGTGAGTTGCATCACAACTGCAAGTAGTTTCTCAAAGCCTCTTTCCAGTTTTGATCTGAGGATATTTCCCTTGTTCACCATAGTCCTCAATGAGCTGCTCAAATATCACTTTTGCAGAATCCACGACACGTGTAGCAACTGTTCCAAGAGGGAAGGGTGACTCTGTGTGAGAAGTCACACATCAGAAGGCAATCTCTTCAGAAATGCTTCTCTCTAGTTAATCTGAGGATAGTTTTCCTTTGTCACACCATGTTCCCGGATGGCTACCCAATATGCCCTTTGGCAGAATGAACGACAACAGTGGGGGTTAGCAAAAATGTTCCAAGAGGACGGGTGGACTCTGTGATGAATGTCACACATCGAAAGCATCTCTCACAAAGCTTCTCTCTAGTTAATATCTGAGGAAATTTCCGTTTTTCAACACCATTTTCCCTTATGGGGCCTCCCAAATATCCTTTGCCAAAGAAAGAACGACAAACGTGTTAGCAAAATGTTTCGGGAGGGAGAGGGTGGAACTCTGTGTGATGAAGTCACACTCAGAAGCATCTCTCAGAAAGCTTCTCGCTAGTTATTATCTAGGATATTCCTTTGTTTCACACATGTTACCCCTAGTGGGTCCCAAATATCACTTTGCAGAAGTGAACGACACAGTTTAGCAAAATTCCAAAGGGACCGTGGAACTCGTGTGATGAATTCACACATCATGAAAGCATCTCTCAGAAGCTTCTCTCTAGTTATTATGTGAGGACAGTTCCTTATCAACATCGGCCCCTATGGGCTCCAATATCACGTTGCAGATTCCACGAAAAGAGTGGTAGCAAACTGCTTGCACTGGGTCTAAGTGTAAGTTTTGAGATGAAGTTCACAATCACAACGAGAATCGCAGACAAGCGTTTTTCAGTTGTTGAATGTTGATATTTCCTTTATCAGCGTAGGCCTCAATACTCCAAGAAGCCCTTCTCGGTTTCCTCAAAACAGTTGCTAATGACTGGCAACACGAAACATAATTAACTCTAGGAGATAATTCACTTTTATCCAAGAGTTCCTAGGAAAGCTTCTTTCGTAGTTTTCCATCTGACGACATTTTTTTGTCCACCGGTGAGCTTCATTGCGCTAAGATGTCTAATTGCAGATTTCCAGAAAACTGGTTTTAGCAAATTGATCACTGAAAGAAACTTGTAACACTGGTGAGTTAGCATTCCCACTGGCAATGCTTTCTCAGCAGGCTTCTTTCTCGCTGTTTGATTGAGGAGTATTTCCTTTTTCAGCACATAGGCCTCATGAGCTCCCAATATCCTTTGCAAATCCACACAAGCGAGTGTTAGCAAACTGTCCAAAAGAAATGGTGGATCGTTGTGTGTGAAAGTCACACCACTCAGAAAGCAATCTCTCAAAAAAGCGTTTTCTCTATTTATGATGTGAGGATATTTCCTTTTCTCACCAATGTCCCCCAAAGGTTCCCAAATATCCTTTACAGAATACAACACAAAATTGTTAGTCAAACTGGGGGCAAGAGGGAGGTAGAACTCTGTGTGATGAATCACACACATCAGAAAGCATTAGTTCATCTCGAAATTGTCTCTCTAGTTTTATGTGGGATTTTCCTTTCTCCTTGGGCCCATAGGGCTCCCAATATCACTTTGCAGATTCCACGAAAGGGTTTACTGCAAACTGCTACGTGAGGTCAAGGTGTAACTATGTGAGATGAAGTCACAGATCGAAGGAAGTTCCTCAGAAGGTTCTTTCACACTTTGACTGATGATAATTTCCTTATGCACGTAGCCATATGCAATCAAAAGATGCTTCTCAGGTTCCTCAAAACAGTGGTTAATGGACTGCTCCACGAAACTAAGTGTAACCCTGTGTGGTATGAATTCACACATCACCAAGAGTTTCAAAAGCTTCTTGTAGTTTTCCTCTGAAGATACGATTCCTTTGTCATCTTAAGCTTCATTTGCTAGAAGTATCCATTGCGGTTTCCAGAAAACTTGTTAGCAAACCCTGGGTGGGGGGGAATGCCCTGAAATGAAATGTAACTCTGTAAATTGAAGTTCAAGATCAGAAGAAGTTCTTCCAGAAAGCTTCTTTCAACGTGTGTGAACTGATGATATTTACTTTATCAGCGGTGGCCTCCAATGAATCCTTAGAAGCCGCTCTCAGTTCCATCAAAGAGAAGTGGTTAGATGGCTGCTCCAACGAAACATAATTGTAACTATGGGTTACATGAATTCACACATCAGCAGAAGTTCCTAGGAAAGCGTCTCTTTCCTTTTTCTTTTTTTTTTTCCTGTTTGTGGGGGGGGGGCTTTGTATAACTTATTTTTTTTATTATACGTTAGTGTTACGGTCGATCGCATAATGTGCAGGCTTGTTACTAGCATATTATGCCGTGTTGTGTGGTCTGGCACCATCAACTCGTCAGCAACCCTCATTCATCATTTGAATCACTATAACGCCCCAATTTCAATACCTCCTTCCTCCCCCCTCCCCAGGATATGCCCCATGGTGAATGTTCCCTCGTCCCAAGTCCACTTGATCTCATTGTTTAGTTCCCACTTATGAGTGAGAACATGCGGTGTTGTTTTCTCTTATTGTCAAGTTTTCTATCAAATGATGGTTTTCTAGTGCAATCCATGTCCCTACAAGGATGGCAACTCATCCTTTTTTATGGCTGCATAGTATGTCCATGTGTTATTGTGCCACATTTCTTTTTCTTTTTTTTTTTTTTTTTTGAACGGACCTCGCTCTGTCACCCAAGCTGGAAAGCCTGGAGTGCAAGGGTCAGTCTCAGCTCACTGCAGCTCCGCCTCCCGGGTTCCTGCTATTCCCTGCCTCAGCCTCCACGAGTAGCTGGGACTACGGCGCCCGCCACCCCTCGCCCGGACTGTTTTCTATATTTTTTAGTAGAGAGCGGGGATTCACCATGTGTAACCAGGTGTCTCGATCTGCCTTACCTGTGATCCGCCCGGCCTCGGCTTCCCAAGTCTGGGATTAACAACCCTTGAGGCAACGCGCCCGCCGTGCACATGTTTCTTAATCCATTCTGTCACAGATGGACAGTTGAGGTGTATCCAATCTTCGCTATTGTAATAGTGCCGCAATAGCATACGTGTGTGCATGTGTCTTTAGTAGTAATAATTCATAATCCTTTGGATATATGCCAGTAGTGGGGATGGCTGGTCATATGACGGTCAAGTTCGAGATCTCTGAAGAATTGCCATACTATTTTCCATATGGGTTGACTTGTGTTACAATCCCACAACAGTGTAAATGTGCCTATTTTCGCCACATCCTCTCAAACACCTGCTGGTTCCTTCGACTTCTAATATTGCCATTCTAACTATATGGTGTGGAATGGTATCTTCTCATTGGGTGGTTTTGATTTGCATTTCTTCTCTGATGGCGAGCGAATGATGAGCTTTTTCTCATGTGTCGTTGGCTGTATGAATGTCTTCTTTTGAGAAATGTCTGTCAGATCCTTTGCCCACTTTGTTGATGGGGTTGTTTGTTTTTCTTGTATATTTGGTTTGGAGTTCTTTGGAGATTCTGGATATTAGAGACCCTGTTGTCAGATGAGTAGCTCGCAAAAATTTTCTCCAACATTCTGTAGGTGCCTGTTCACTCTGATGGTAGTTTCTTTTGCTGTCAGAAGCTCTTATGTTTAATGAGTATCCCATATTGTCAAGTTTTGGCTTGTTGCTGCCGTGCTTTGGGTGTTTTAGACAGGAAGTCCCCTGTGCCCATTCTATGTCCTGAATGGGTTATGACCTAGAATTTTCTTCTAGGGTTTTATGTATTAGGTCTAAATTAATCTTCTAATCCATCTTGATTGAATCTTCGTATAAGGGGTAAGGAAGAATCCAGTTTCCGCTTCTACTCTATGGCTAGCCCATTTTCCAAGCACCATTATTGAATAGGGATTCCTTTCCCTTCCATTTCTTTGTTCTCCTCAAGTTTGTCAAGACCAGATGGCTGTAAATGGGCGGTTATTCTGAGGACTCTGTTCTCTGTTTCCATTGGTCTATAGTCTCTGTTTTGGTACCAGTACCATTCGGTTTTGGTACTGTAGCCTTGTAGTAGAGTTTTGAAAGTCAGTAGCGTGACGCCCCAGCTCTTTGTCCTTTTGCCTAGGAATTGCCTTGGCAATTGCTGGCCGTCCTTTTTGGTTCATGAATGATTTAAAAGCATTTTGTTTCGCAATTCTTGAAAAACCATTGTACTTGATGGGGATGGCATTGAAATCTATAAAAACCTTGGGTAGGTGTGGCAATTTTTCCACGATAATTGATTCTGTCCTATCCTGAGCAGTGGTATGTGCTTCCATTTGTTTGTGTCCTCTTTGATTTCACTGAGCAGTGGTTTAGGTTTCTGCCTTGAAGATGTCCTTTACCCCTGGTAAGCTGGTTCCTAGGTATTTTTATCTCAAGTTGAAGAATTGTGATTTAAGTTCATGTCCTTATTTTGGCTCCTGCCTTTCTGGTTACCTGGGTGTATAAGATGCTTGTGAATGTTTTGCACATTAATTTTGTATCCTGAACTTTGCTGTTAAGTTGGCTTATCAGCTAAGAGATTGGGGGCTGGACATGGGGTTGTCAAATTACAATCATGTCCATTCTGCAAACAGGACACATTTTACTTTCTTTCCTAACTGGCATTCCCTTGATTTCTTTCTCTTTGCCTGATTTGCCCTAGCCAGAACTTCCAAGACATGTTGAATAGGATGGGTGAGAGAGGCAGCTCCCTGTCTTGTGCCAGTTTTTCAAGGAATTTTTTCCAAGTTTTGCCCATTCACGAATGATATTAGCTGTGGGTTGTCGTAAATAGCTCGTATTATTTTGAGGGTATTCCATCAATCCGAATTTAATTGAACGTTTTTTTAGCATAAGGCTGCTGAATTTTTGTCAGAAGCCTTTTCTGCATCTATTGAGATATCATGTGGTTCTTTGTCTTTGTTTCTTCTGTTTAGTATTCGTGGATTCCGTTTATTGATTTGGTCGAATGTTGACCACCTTGCATCCCAGGATATAAGCCCACTTAAAGATGGTGGATAAGCTTTGATGTGCTGCTGAATCCTGTTTGCCGGTTATTTCATGAAATTTTCATCGACGTTCATCAGGGATATTGTCTAAAATGCCTCTTTTTTGTGTGTCTCTGGCCAGCTTCTGGTATCAGATGATTTGTTGCCTAGTAAAATGAGTTAGGGAGGATCCCTCTTTTTCGTTCTATTGATTGGAATAGTTTCAGAAGGAATGTTACCAACACCTGCTATAACTCTGGTAAATTCAGCTGTGAATCCGTCTGGTCCCTGGACGTTTTTTGCGGTAGGCTATTAATTGTTTCCTCCCTGCAATTTCAGAGTCTCTATTGTCTCTCAGGCATTCAACTTCTTCCTGGTTTAGTCTTGGAGAGTTGTAGGTCCAAAAAGATCCATTTTTCGAGATTTCGTAGTTGATGTTGCATAGAGGCATTTATAGTATCCTCTGATGGTTGTTTGTATTTCTGTGGGGTCAGTGGTGACACCCTTTAACCATTTTTTTTTCTTATTTGCATCTTTTGATACTCCTCGCTTTTGTTTAATTAGTCTTGCTAGTGGTCTGTTTAATTTTGTTGAATCTTTTCAAAAACCAACTCCCTGGATTCATTGATTTTTTGAGGACGTATTTTGTTCGTCTATCTCCCTTCGTTCTGTTCTAGTTAGTATTTCTTGTCTTCTGCTAGCTTTGAATGTTTTGCGTCTTGCTCTCTCTCTGTTCTTTTAATTGTGATGTGAGAGTGTCAAGTTTGATCTTCCGCTTTCTGCTTGGGGCATTTAGTGGCTAATAATTTCCCTCTCACACGCGTTTAAAATGTGTCCCAGAGAGTCAGTACTGTGTATCTTTGTTCTCTTGTTTGCAAAGAACATCAGTATTTCTGCTTTCCTTTCGTTATGTTACTCAGTAGTCATTCGGAGCAGTTGTGTCAGTTTCCATTGTTGAGCGTTTTGATTGATTATCATTAGTCCTGAGTTCTAGTTTGATGGCACTCTGGTCTGAGAGACAGTTTTGTTATAATTTCGTTCTTGTACATTTGTATGGGGTGTTTAACTATCCAATTATTGTGGTCAATTTTGGAATAGTGCGATTGGTTGCTGAGAAGAATGTAGATTCTGTTGATTGGGGTGGAAGGTTCTATAGATGCTATTAGGGTCCACTTGGTGCGAATGAGTTCAATTCTGATATTCCTTGTTAACTTTCTCTCGTTGAATCTGTCTAATGTAGACAGTGTGAGTGTTGAATCTCCGCCTTTTTTGTGTATGGATTCTAAGTCTCTTTTTAAGTCTCTAAGGACTTGCGTTAATGAATCTAGTGCGCCTGTATTGGGGTGCATAATATTTTAGGAGAGTTGTACTTTTCCTTGTTGAATTCATCCTTTAACCATTATATAAGTGGCCTTCGTTGCTTGCTCTTTTCTTCTTGATGGTTAAAGTCTGTTTTCATCGAGACTAGTTGTACCCCTCTTATGTTTTTTTTTCTCCATGTTTGTTGTAATATTCTCCGCATCCTTTTATTTTGAGCCTATCTATGTCTCTGCATGTGAGAGGGTCTCCTGATACATCAAACTCATGGGTCGTTGACTCTTTATCCAGTTTGCGTAGTCTTGTGTCCATTTAATTGAGCATTTAGTCCATTTAACATTTAAGGTTAGTATGGGTTTATGTGTGAACCTGATCCTGTCATTATGTATTAACTGGTTTTTTTCTTGTTATTGATGCAGTTTCCTTCCTAGCCGATCGATGGTCTTGAACATTTTGGCATGTTTTGATGCAATGCTGGTACTACTGGTTGTCTTTCCATAGTTTAAGGCTTCTCTCAGGGTCCTTGTAAGGCGGCTTGGTGGTGACAAATCTGTAAGCAAGTTTGCTTATCTGTAAAGGATTTTTTTCTTCTCCTCACTTATGAAACTTAGTTGGCTGGATATGAAATTCTGGGTTTTAAATGTCTTTTCATTCCAGAACGTTGAATATTGGCGCCCCACTCTCTTCTGTGCTTGTGAGTTTCTGCCGAGAGATCTGGCTGTTTAGTCTATGGGCTTAGCTTTGTGGGTTAACCCGGACCTTACTCGTGTGGCTGCACTTAAGATTTTTTCCTCCATTCAACTTGGTGAAGCTGGCAATAATAGTTGTCTTGGAAGATGCCTTTGTCGAGGAGTATCTTTGTGACGTTCTCGGTATTTTCTTGATTTGAATGTTGGCCCCTGCCCTTCCGAGTGAGGGCAGTTCGCCTGTATGATATCCAGTAGTGTTTTCCAACTTGGTTTCCATTTTCCCCCTCACTTCGTTTCAGGGCCAACCCCACTGAGACGTAGATTTGGGTCTTTGTACATAATCCCCATACTTCATTGCAGGCTTTTGTTCATTTCGTTTTGTTCTTGTTCTTTGTTTTCTTTGTTTCTCTCTCACTTCATTTCATTGATGTTTGATCCCGTCATCGCTGATACTCTTTTCTCCAGTGATCGATCGTTTACGGCAGCTTGTGCATTTGTCACGTATTTCTCGGTCTGTTTTTCAGTCTCTGTCATGTTCGTTTATAATCGTCTCTGCTTAATAGTCTAGATTCAGTGCTTCCACTCTTTTTTTTGAGATTTAGTTTCTCTTTGCTCTGGGTGCGATATTCCTCCTTTAGTACTCGAGATTTTGATGACTGAGCCTTCTCATCATCTCCGTTCAAGTCATTCTCTGACCCGCTTTGATCCGTTGCTGGCGATGGGCTCTCTCCTTTGTCAAGGGGGAGTATGCGCCTTATTTTTTGATTTCCCAGCTTTTCTCGGCCTCGCTTCTTTCCTCCCCATCTTTGTGGTTTTAATCTGTCCTTGGCTTTGATGATGGTGACGTACTAATGGGTTTGGTATAGGTGTCCTTCCTGTTTGTAGTTTTTTTTCCTTCTGAACAGTCAGAAGGACCCTCTGTTGGTCTTTGGAGATTGCTTTATGTCCACATCCTCTCCTGACCCGTTTTCCTGGGTAGCCAGCAGCGGTAGTTGCCGACTGATAGAAATAGTTGCGTGAACCAGCGAGTGGTACCTGTTCTGATTCTTCCTTTGGAAGTTTCCGCTCAGGGGTGTATTCCACCCTTGAGGGTGTGGGGTGTCAAGACTGCCCCTAGTGGTGGGTTCTCCCAGCCTAGGCTACTCCAGGGTCCAGGGACCCACCGCGCTGAGGCCAGGCAGTCTGTCCGTTTCTCAGATCGTCACCTCCACATTGGGGAGATCCAACAGCTCTCCCAAAGCGTGTCAGACAGAGGCTTCGAGTCTGCACCGGCCCCCGCTGCTGGTCTCTCCTGTTGGTTTTCAGCTTGCGCTGTTCCCAAGTGGAGACGACCAGAGACGTGGCTCCTGTGAGCTTGGCTGTGAGCTCTCACGCAGTTCAGCTTCCCAGCGGCTTTGTTTACCTACTTAACCTCAGCCTGGGCGGGGGCGCACCCTCCCCATCCTCGACACTGCCTGCAAATAATCTCACAGCAGAGGAGCTGTGTTACAGTGAGGGGAGGCTGCATGGGCGTGGGACCCCTCGGGCCAGAAGTGGGGATTTACCTCTCCTGGTGTGCCTGTTTGACTAAAGCAAAAACAATAATGTGGGTTGGGAGTTACCCGATGAGTTCCAGGTGTTTTGTGTCTCAGTTCCCCTGGTTGGAAAACGATTCCCTTCCCTGTTGCCTTCCAGGTAAGGCGATCACTCACCCTCGCTCTTCAGCTCGTCGCTTGGCAGGCTGCAGCAGTAACCCAAGCACCGATATCATCTGGCACTCCCTAGTGAGATGACCCAAGGAAAGCTTCTCTTTAGTTATTATGTGAGGATATTTCCTTTTTCACCTAGCCCACAATGAGCTCCCAAACATACCTTTGCAGAATCCACGACAACAGTGTTAGCAAACTGTTCCAGGAAGGGAAGGGTGGAACTCTGTGTGATGTAGTCACACATCAGAAAGCAATCTCTCAGAAAGCTTCTCTCCAGTTATTATGTGAGGATATTTCCTTTTTCACCATGGGCCCCTATGGGCTCCCAAATATCACTCTGCAGATTCCACGAAAAGAGTGCTAGCAAACTGCTTCCTGAATTCTAAGTTGTAACTCTGTGAGATGAATTTATAGATCAGAAAGACGTTCTAAGAAAGTTTCTTTCACGTTTTGAACAGATGATATTTCCTTTATCAACGAAGGCCTCAATACAATTCAAAGAATCCCTTCTCAGATTCCTCAAAGACATTGTTAATGGACTGCTCCATGAAACAGAAGTGTAACTCTGTGAGGTGAATTCACACATCACCAGAAGTTTGTAAGAAAGCTTCTGTCTAGTTATTATGTGGGGATATTTCCTTTTCCACATTGTGCCCTATGGGCTCCCAAGTATCACTTTGCAGCATTGAAGAAAACAGTGTAGCAAACTATTCCAAGAAGGGATGGGTGGAATTCTGCGTGTTGAAGTCACACATCAGAAGCAATCTCTCAGAAAGTTTCTCTAGTTATTATCTGAGGATATTTCCTTTTTCACCATGGGCCCCTATCGGCTACCAAATATCACTTTGCAGATTCCACGAAAGAGTGTTAGCAAACTGCTTCCTGAGGTCTAGTTGTAGCTCTGTGAGACAAATTCACAGATCAGAAAGAAAGTTCTAAAAAGCTTCTTTCACGTTTTGACTGATGTATATTCCAATAATAAGCGTAGGCCCGCAATACGATCAAAGAAGCAATTCTCAAGGGTTCCTCAACGCAGTAGTGTAATGGACTGGTCCACGAAACATAAGTGATAACTCTGTGAGATGAATTCACACACGCCAAGAAGTTTCTAAGAAAGTTCTTTATAGCTTTACTATGACAATATTTCCTTCGTCCACCATAAGCTTCATTGCGATAAGATTATCCCATTGCAGATTTCCAGAAAACTGTGTAGCAAACTGATCACTGATAGAAACGTGTAACTCTTTGAGTTGCATTCACACATGAAAACTGCACTTCTCAGAAGAGTTCTTTCATTTTTGATCTGAGGCTATTTCCTTTTTCACCATAGCCCTCAATGAGCTCTAAAAAATAACTTTGTAGACTACGACGACAACATGTGTTAGAAAACTGTTCCAAGAAGGGACGGGTGGAACTCTGTGTGATGAAGTCACATATCAGAAAGCAATCTCTCAGAAAGCTTCTCTCTAGTTATTATGTGAGGATATTTCATTTCTCACCATGGGCCCCTATGGGCTCCCAAATATCACTTTTCAGATTCCACGAAAAGAGTGGTAGCAAACTGCTTCCTGAGGTCTAAGTTGTAAGTTTGTGAGATGAATTCACAGATCACAACGAAGAATCTCAGACAGCATTTTTCAAGTTTTGAATGTATGATATTTCCTTTATCCGGGTAGTCCTCAATACGATCCAAAGAAGCCCTTCTCAATTTCCTCAAAGACAGTGCTAATGGACTGCACCACGAAACATCAATGTAACTCTGTGAGATGAATTCACTCATTACCAAGAAGTTCCTAGGAAAACTTCTTTCTAGTTTCCATCTGACGACATTTGTTTTGTCACCGTGAGCTTCATTGCGCTAAGATGTATCTAATTACAGATTCCCAGAAAACTGTTTTAGCAAATTGATCACTGAAGAGAAACGTGTAACTCTGTGAGTTGCATTCCCACATGGCAATGCAGTTTCTCAGAAGGCTTCTTTCCTGTTTTGACCTGAGGATATTTCCTTTTTCACCATGTTCCCCAAAGGGCTCCCAAATATCACTTTACAGAATACACGACAACAGTGTTAGCAAACTGGTCCAAGAAGGGGAGGGTAGAACTCTGTGTGATGAAGTCACACATCAGAAAGCAATCTCTCAGAAAATTTCTCTCTAGTTATTATGTGAAGATATTTCCTTTTACTCCTTGGGCCCCTAGGTGCTCCCAAATATCACTTTGCAGATTCCACGAAAAGAGGGTTAGCAAACTGCTTCCTGAGGTCTAAGGTGTAACTCTGTGAGATGAAGTCACAGATCAGAAGGAAGTTCCTCAGAAAGCTTCTTTCACATTTTGAACTGATGATAATTCCTTTATCAGCGTAGCCCTCAATGCGATCAAAAGATGCCTTTCTCAGGTTCCTCAAAGACAGTGTTAATGGACTGCTCCACGAAACATAAGTGTAACACTGTGGGATGAATTCACACATCACCAAGAAGTTTCTAAGAAAGCTTCTTTGTAGTTTTCCTCTGAAGATACTTCCTTTGTCATCGTAAGCTTCATTGTGCTTAGAAGTATCCCATTGCCGATGTCCAGAAAACTTTGTTAGCAAACTGATCCCTGAATAGAAAAGTGTATCTCTGTGAGTTGCATTCACACATGGCAATGTAGTTTCTCAGAAGGCTTCTTTCCAGTTTTGATCTGAGGATATTTCCTTTTTCACCATAGTCCTCAATGAGCTCCCAAATATCACTTTGCAGAATCCACGACAACAGTGTTAGCAAACTGTTCCAAGAGGGGAAGGGTGGAACTCTGTGTGATGAAGTCACACATCAGAAAGCAATCTCTCAGAAAGCTTCTCTCTAGTTATTATCTGAGGATATTTCCTTTTTCACTATGTTCCCATATGGGCTCCCAAATATCCCTTTGCAGAGTCCACGACAACAGTGTTAACAAACTGTTCCAAGAAGGGACGGGTGGAACTCTGTGTGATGAAGTCACACATCAGAAAGCAATCTCTCAGAAAGCTTCTCTCTAGTTATTATCTGAGGATATTTCCTTTTTCACCATGTTCCCCTATGGACTCCCAAATATCCCTTTGCAGAATGAACGACAACAGTGTTACCAAAATGTTCCGGGAAGGGAAGGGTGGAACTCTGTGTGATGAATTCACACATCAGAAAGCAATCTCTCAGAAAGCTTCTCTCTAGTTATTATCTGAGGATATTTCCTTTTTCACCATGTTCCCCTATGGGCTCCCAAATATCACTTTGCAGAATGAACGACAACAGTGTTAGCAAATGTTCCAAGAAGGGACACGTGGAACTCTGTGTGATGAATTCACACATCAGAAAGCAATCTCTCAGAAAGCTTCTCTCTAGTTATTATGTGAGGATATTTCCTTTATCACCATCGGCCCCTATGGGCTCCCAAATATCACTTTGCAGATTCCACGAAAAGAGTGGTAGCAAACTGCTTCCTGAGGTCTAAGTTGTAAGTTTGTGAGATGAATTCACAGATCACAACGAAGAACCTCAGACAGCTTTTTTCAAGTTTTGAATGTATGATATTTCCTTTATCAGCGTAGGCCTCAATACGATCCAAAGAAGCCCTTCTCAGGTTCCTCAAAGACAGTGCTAATGGACTGCACCACGAAACATAAATGTAACTCTGTGAGATGAATTCACTTATTACCAAGAAGTTCCTAGGAAAGCTTCTTTCTAGTTTCCATCTGACGACATTTGTTTTGTCACCGTGAGCTTCATTGCGCTAAGATGTATCTAATTGCAGATTTCCAGAAAACTGTTTTAGCAAATTGATCACTGAAGAGAAACGTGTAACTCTGTGAGTTGCATTCCCACATGGCAATGCAGTTTCTCAGAAGGCTTCTTTCCTGTTTTGATCTGAGGATATTTCCTTTTTCACCATAGGCCTCAATGAGCTCCCAAATATCACTTTGCAAAATCCACGACAACAGTGTTAGCAAACTGATCCAAGAAGAGAATGGTGGATCTCTGTGTGATGAAGTCACACATCAGAAAGCAATCTCTCAGAAAGCTTTTCTCTAGTTATTATGTGAGGATATTTCCTTTTTCACCATGTTCCCCAAAGGGTTCCCAAATATCACTTTACAGAATACACGACAACAGTGTTAGCAAACTGGTCCAAGAAGGGGAGGGTAGAACTCTGTGTGATGAAGTCACACATCAGAAAGCAATCTCTCAGAAAATTTCTCTCTAGTTATTATGTGAGGATATTTCCTTTTACTCCTTGGGCCCCTAGGGGCTCCCAAATATCACTTTGCAGATTCCACGAAAAGAGGGTTAGCAAACTGCTTCCTGAGGTCTAAGGTGTAACTCTGTGAGATGAAGTCACAGATCAGAAGGAAGTTCCTCAGAAAGCTTCTTTCACATTTTGAACTGATGATAATTCCTTTATCAGCGTAGCCCTCAATGCAATCAAAAGATGCCTTTCTCAGGTTCCTCAAAGACAGTGTTGATGGACTGCTCCACGAAACATAAGTGTAACACTGTGGGATGAATTCACACATCACCAAGAAGTTTCTAAGAAAGCTTCTTTGTAGTTTTCCTCTGAAGATACTTCTTTGTCATCGTAAGCTTCATTGTGCTTAGAAGTATCCCATTGCCGATTTCCAGAAAACTTTGTTAGCAAACTGATCCCTGAATAGAAAAGTGTAACTCTGTGAAATGAATTCACAGATCAGAAAGAAGTTTCTTAGAAAGCTTCTTTCACGGTGTGAACTGATGATATTTCCTTTATCAGCGTGGGCCTCAATAGAATCCTTAGAAGCCCTTGTCAGTTTCCTCAAAGACAGTGTTAATGGACTGCTCCACGAAACATAAGTGTAACTATGTGACATGAATTCACACATCACGAAGAAGTTCCTAGGAAAGCTTCCTTTTTCCTTTTTCTTTTTTTTTTCCTGTTTGTCATTTGTATAACTTATTTTTTTTTTATTATACGTTAAGTTTTACGGTGCATGCGCATAATGTGCAGGTTTGTTACATATGCATAATTATGCCATGTAGGTGTGCTGCACCCATCAACTCGTCAGCACCCATCAATTCATCATTTGCATCACGTATAACTCCCCAATTCAATACCTCCTTCCTCCCCCCTCCCCATGATATGCCCCAGTGTGTGATGTTCCCCTTCCCGAGTCCACTTGATCTCATTGTTTAGTTCCCACTTATGAGTGAGAACATGCGGTGTTTGGTTTTCTCTTCTTGTGATAGTTTTCTATAAATGATGGTTTCCAGCTGCATCCATGTCCCTACAAAGGAGGCAAACTCATCCTTTTTTATGGCTGCATAGTATTCCATGGTGTATATGTGCCACATTTTCTTTTCTTTTTTTTTTTTTTTTGAGACGGAGTCTCGCTCTGTCACCCAAGCTGGAAAGCTGGAGTGCAGTGGCCAGATGTCAGCTCACTGCAAGCTCCGCCTCCCGGGTTCCTGCTATTCTCCTGCCTCAGCCTCCCGAGTAGCTGGGACTACAGGCGCCCGCCACCTCGCCCGGCTAGTTTTCTATATTTTTTAGTAGAGACGGGGATTCACCATGTTAGCCAGGTTGGTCTCCATCTCCTGACCTTGTGATCCGCCCGCCTCGGCTTCCCAAAGTGCTGGGATTACAGGCTTGAGCCACCGCGCCCGGCCGTGCCACATTTTCTTAATCCAGTCTGTCACAGATGGACATTTGGGTTGATTCCAAGTCTTCGCTATTGTGAATAGTGCCCCAATAAGCATACGTGTGCATGTGTCTTTGTAGTAGAATAATTTATAATCCTTTGGGTATATACCCAGTAGTGGGATGGCTGGGTCATATGGTACGTCAAGTTCTAGATACTTGAGGAATTGCCATACTGTTTTCCATAATGGTTGACTTGTTTACAATCCCACCAACAGTGTAAAAGTGTTCCTATTTCTCCACATCCTCTCCAACAACTGTTGTTTCCTGACTTCTTAATGATTGCCATTCTAACTGGTGTGAGATGGTATCTCATTGTGGTTTTGATTTCCATTTCTCTGATGGCAAGGGATGATGAGCATTTTTTCATGTGTCTGTTGGCTGTATGAATGTCTTCTTTTGAGAAATGTCTGTTCATATCCTTTGCCCACTTTTTGATAGGGTTGTTTGTTTTTTTCTTGTATATATGTTTGAGTTCTTTGTAGATTCTGGATATTAGCCCTTTGTCAGATGAGTAGCTCGCAAAAATTTTCTCCCATTCTGTAGGTTGCCTGTTCACTCTGATGGTAGTTTCTTTTGCTGTGCAGAAGCTCTTTAGTTTAATTAGATCCCATTTGTCAATTTTGGCTTTTGCTGCCGTTGCTTTTGGTGTTTTAGACATGAAGTCCTTACCCATGCCTATGTCCTGAATGGTACTACCTAGATTTTCTTCTAGGGTTTTTATGGTATTAGGTATAACATTTAAGTCTCTAATCCATCTTGAATTAATCTTCGTATAAGGGGTAAGGAAAGAATCCAGTTTCCGCTTTCTACTTATGGCTAGCCAATTTTCCAAGCACCATTTATTAAATAGGGATTCCTTTCCCCATTTCTTGTTTCTCTCAAGCTTGTCAAAGACCAGATGGCTGTAAATGTGCGGTATTATTTCTGAGGACTCTGTTCTGTTCCATTGGTCTATAGCTCTGTTTTGGTACCAGTACCATGCTGTTTTGGTTACTGTAGCCTTGTAGTATAGTTTGAAGTCAGGTAGCGTGACGCCCCCAGCTTTGTCTTTTTGCCTTAGGATTGCCTTGGCAATGCGGCCTCCTTTTTGGTTCCATATGAAGTTTAAAGCAGTTTTTTCAAATTCTATGAAGAAACTCATTGTTAGCTTGATGGGGATGGCATTGAATCTATAAATAACCTTGGGTAGTGTGGCCATTTTCACGATATTGATTCTTCCTATCCATGAGCATGGTATGTGCTTCCATTTGTTTGTGTCCTCTTTGATTTCACTGAGCAGTGGTTTGTAGTTCTCCTTGAAGAAGTCCTTTACATCCCTGGTAAGCTGGATTCCTAGGTATTTTATTCTCATTGAAGAAATTGTGAATTTAAGTTCATTCCTTATTTGGCTCTCTGCTTGTCTGTTACTGGTGTATAAGAATGCTTGTGATTTTTGCACATTAATTTTGTATCCTGAGACTTTGCTGAAGTTGCTTATCAGCTTAAGGAGATTTGGGGCTGAGACAATGGGGTTTTCTAAATATACAATCATGTCATCTGCAAACAGGGACAATTTGACTTCTTCTTTTCCTAACTGGATACCCTTGATTTCTTTCTCTTGCCTGATTGCCCTAGCCAGAACTTCCAAGACTATGTTGAATAGGAGTGGTGAGAGAGGGCATCCCTGTCTTGTGCCAGTTTTCAAAGGGAATTTTTCCAGTTTTTGCCCATTCAGAATGATATTAGCTGTGGGTTTGTCGTAAATAGCTCTTATTATTTTGAGGTACGTTCCATCAATACCGAATTTATTGAACGTTTTTAGCATGAAGGGCTGCTGAATTTTGTCAAAAGCCTTTTCTGCATCTATTGAGATAATCATGTGGTTCTTGTCTTTGTTTCTGTTTATATGCTGGATTACGTTTATTGATTTGCGAATGTTGAACCAGCCTTGCATCCCAGGGATGAAGCCCACTTGAAGATGGTGGATAAGCTTTTGGATGTGCTGCTGAATCCGGTTTGCCTGTATTTCATTGAGAATTTTTGCATCGATGTTCATCAGGGATATTGGTCTAAAATTCTCTTTTTTTGTTGTGTCTCTGCCAGGCTTCGGTATCAGGATGATGTTGGCCTCATAAAATGAGTTAGGGAGGATTCCCTCTTTTTCTATTGATTGGAATAGTTTCAGAAGGAATGTTACCAGCACCTCCTTATACCTCTGGTAGAATTCAGCTGTGAATCCATCTGGTCCTGGACTTTTTTTGGCGGGTAGGCTATTAATTGTTTCCTCAATTTCAGAGTCTGCTATTGGTCTCTTCAGGGATTCAACTTCTTCCTGGTTTAGTCTTGGGAGAGTGTAAGTGTCCAGAAAAATATCCATTTTTCTAGATTTTCTAGTTGATTTGCATAGAGGCATTTATAGTATTCTCTGATGGTTGTTTGTATTTCTGTGGGGTCAGTGGTGACACCCCTTTACCATTTTTTTTTTTTTGCATCTCTTTGATTCCTCTCTCTTTTGTTCTTTATTAGTCTTGCTAGTGGTCTGTCAATTTTGTTGATCTTTTCAAAAAACCAACTCCTGGATTCATTGATTTTTTGGAGGACTTTTTGTGTCTCTATCTCCTTCAGTTCTGTTCTGATCTTAGTTATTTCTTGCCTTCTGCTAGCTTTTGAATGTGTTTGCTCTTGCCTCTCTAGTTCTTTTAATTGTGATGTGAGAGTGTCAATTTTAGATCTTTCCTGCTTTCTCTTGTGGGCATTTAGTGCTATAAATTTCCCTCTACACACTGCTTTAAATGTGTCCCAGAGATTCTAGTATGTTGTATCTTTGTTCTCATTGGTTTCAAAGAACATCATTATTTCTGCTTTCCTTTCGTTATGTACCCAGTAGTCATTCAGGAGCAGGTTGTTCAGTGTCCATGTAGTTGAGCGGTTTTGATTGAGTTTCTTAGTCCTGAGTTCTAGTTTGATGGCACTGTGGTCTGAGAGACAGTTTGTTATAATTTCTGTTCTTGTACATTTGTTGAGGAGTGCTTTACTTCCAATTATGTGGTCAATTTTGGAATAAGTGCGATGTGGTGCTGAGAAGAATGTATATTCTGTTGATTTGGGGTGGAGAGTTCTATAGATGTCTATTAGGTCCACTTGGTGCAGAGATGAGTTCAATTCCTGGATATCCTTGTTAACTTTCTGTCTCGTTGATCTGTCTAATGTAGACAGTGGAGTGTTGAAGTCTCCCATTATTATTGTATGGGAGTCTAAGTCTCTTTGTAAGTCTCTAAGGACTTGCTTTATGAATCTGGGTGCTCCTGTATTGGGTGCATATATATTTAGGAGAGTTAGCTCTTCCTGTTGAATTCATCCCTTTACCATTATATAATGGCCTTCTTTGTCTCTTTTCTTCTTTGATGGTTTAAAGTCTGTTTTATCAGAGACTAGGATTGTAACCCCTGCTTTTTTTGTTCTCCATTTGCTTGGTAGATCTTCCTCCATCCCTTTATTTTGAGCCTATCTATGTCTCTGCATGTGAGATGGGTCTCCTGAATACAGCAGACTCATGGGTCTTGACTCTTTATCCAGTTTGCTAGTCTGTGTCTTTTAATTGGAGCATTTAGTCCATTTACATTTAAGGTTAGTATTGTTATGTGTGAACTTGATCCTGTCATTATGATATTAACTGGTTATTTTTCTCGTTAGTTGATGCAGTTTCTTCCTAGCCTCGATGGTCTATACATTTTGGCATGTTTTTGCAATGGCTGGTACTGGTTGTTCCTTTCCATGTTTAGGGCTTCCTTCAGGGTCTCTTGTAAGGCAGGCTTGGTGGTGACAAAATCTCTAAGCATTTGCTTATCTGTAAAGGATTTTATTTCTCCTTCACTTATGAAACTTAGTTTGGCTGGATATGAAATTCTGGGTTTAAAATTCTTTTCTTTCAGAACGTTGAATATTGGCCCCCACTCTCTTCTGGCTTGTAGAGTTTCTGCCGAGAGATCTGCTGTTAGTCTGATGGGCTTAGCTTTGTGGGTAACCCGACCTTACTCTCTGGCTGCCCTTAAGATTTTTTCCTTCATTTCAACTTTGGTGAATCTGGCAATTATGTGTCTTGGAGATGCTCTTGTCGAGGAGTATCTTTGTGACGTTCTCTGTATTTCTTGAATTTGAATGTTGGCCTGCCCTTCTAGGTTGGGGAAGTTCTCCTGGATGATATCCTGAAGAGTGTTTTCCAACTTGGTTCCATTTTCCCCCTCACTTTCAGGCACCCCAATGAGACGTAGATTTGGTCTTTTTACATAATCCCATACTTCTTGCAGGCTTTGTTCATTTCTTTTGTTCTTTTTTTCTTTTGGTTTCTCTTCTCGCTTCATTTCATTGATTTGATCCTCAATCGCTGATACTCTTTCTTCCAGTTGATCGAGTCGGTTACTGCAGCTTGTGCATTTGTCACGTATTTCTCCTGTCATGTTTTTCATCTCTGTCATTTCGTTTATAATCTTCTCTGCATTAATTAGTCTAGCTGTCAGTTCTTCCACTCTTTTTTGAAGATTTTTAGTTTCTTTGCTCTGGGTGCGTAATTCCTTCTTTAGCTCTGAGAAGTTTGATGGACTGAAGCCTTCTTCTATCATCTCGTCAAAGTCATTCTCTGAGCAGCTTTGATCCGTTGCTGGCGATGGGCTGCACTCCTTTGCAGGGGGAGATGCGCTCTTATTTTTTGAATTTCAAGCTTTTCTGCCCTGCTTCTTCCCCATCTTTGTGGTTTTATCTGTCTCTGGTCTTTGATGATGGTGACGTACTAATGGGGTTTTGGTATAGGTGTCCTTCCTGTTTGATATTTTTCCTTCTGACAGTCAGAAGGACCCTCTGTTGGTCTGTTGGAGATTGCTTGATGTCCACTCCTGACCCTGTTTCCCTGGGTATCAGCAGCAGGTAGTTGCCGAAGATAGAATATTGCTGAACAGCGAGTGTACCTGTCTGATTCTTCCTTTGGAAGTTTCCTCTCAGGGGTGTACTCCACCCTGTGAGGTGTGGGGTGTCAGACTGCCCCTAGTGGGGGATGTCTCCCAGCTAGGCTACTCAGGGGTCAGGGACCCACCTGAGCAGGCAGTCTGTCCGTTCTCAGATCTCAACCTCCACATTGGGAGATCCACAGCTCTCCCCAAAGCTGTCAGACAGAGTCGTTCGAGTCTGCACCGGCCCCCGCTGCTTCTCCTGTTGGTCTTCAGCTGTGCGCTGTCCCCAGAGGTGGAGACTACAGAGACAGGCTGGCTTCCTTGAGCTGCTGTGAGCTCCACCCAGTTCGAGCTTCCCAGCGGCTTTGTTTACCTACTTAAGCCTCAGCAATGGCGGGCGCCCCTCCCCCAGCCTCGCCACTGCCTGCAAATAGATCACCGCAGACAGCTGTGTTAGCAGTGAGGGAGGCTGCATGGGCGTGGGACCCTCCCGGCCAGGAGTGGGATACACTCTCCTGGTGTGCCTGTTTGCTAAAAGCACAGTATTGGGGTGGGAGTTACCCTATTTTCCAGGTGTTTTGTGTCTCAGTTAACCTGGGTAGGAAAACGGATTCCCTTTCCTTTTGCGCTTCCAGGTAAGGCGATGCCTCACCCTGCTTCAGCTCTCGCTTGTCAGGCTGCAGCAGCTAACCAGCACCGATTATCCGGCACTCCCTAGTGAGATGACCCCAGTACCTCAGTTGAAAATACAGAAATCACCTGTCTTCTGTGTCGCTCGCGCTGGGAGTTGGAGACTAGAGATGTTCCTATTCGGCCATCTTGCTCCGCCCCTCGGATACCTCCTTTTTCACCATGGGCCCCTATGGGCTCCCAAATATCACTTTGCAGAATCCACGACAACAGTGATAGCAAACTGTTCCAAGAAGGGAAGGGTGGAACTCTGTGTGTTGAAGTCACACATCACAAAGCATCTCTCAGAAAGCTTCTCTCTAGTTATGATGTGAGGATATTTCCTTTTTCACCATGGGACCCTATGGGCTCCCAAATATCACTTTGCAGAATTGACGACAACAGTGCTAGCAAACTGTTCCAAGAAGGGAAGGGTGGAACTCGGTGTGATGAAGTCACACAACTGAAAGCAATCTCTGAGAAAGCTTCTCTCTAGTTATTATCTGAGATTATTTCCTTTTTCACCATGGGCCCTTATGGGATCCCAAATATCACTTTGCAGATTCCACGAAAAGAGTTTTAGCAAACTGCTTCCTGAGGTGTAAGTTGTAACTCTGTGAGATGAATTCACAGATCAGAAAGAAGTTTCTCAGAAAGCTTCTTTCACGTTTTGAGCTGAGGATATTTCCTTTATCAGCATAGGACTGAATACGATCCAAAGAAGCCATTTTCTGTTTCCTAAAAGACAGTGTTAATGGACTGCTCCACGAAACATAATTGTAACTCTGTGAGATGAATTCTCAAATCACCAAGAAGTTTCTACAAAATCTTCTTTCTAGTTTTCATCTGAGGATATTTCTTTTGTCACCGTAAGCTTCATTGCACTAAGAAATATCCCATTGCAGATTTCCAGAAAACTCTGTTAGGAAACTGATCACTGAAGAGAGACGTGTAACAATGTGAGTTGCATTCACACATGGCAATGCAGTTTCTCAGAAGGATTCTTTCCAGTTTTGATCTGAGGATATTTCCTTTTTCACCATAGCCCTCAATGAGCTCCCAAAGATCACTTAGCAGAATCCAAGATAACAGTGTTGGCAAACTGTTCCAAGAAGGAAAGGGTGGAACTCTGTGTGTTGAAGTCACACGTCACAAAGCAATCTCTCCGAAAGCTTCTCTCTAGTTATTATCTGAGGATATTTCCTTTTTCACCATGTTCCCCGATGGGCTCCCAAATATCACTTTGCAGAATGAACGACAACAGTGTTAGCAAAATGTTCCAAGAAGGGACGGGTGGAACTCTGTGTGATGAAGTCACACATCAGAAAGCAATCTCTCAGAAAGCTTCTCCCTAGTTATTATCTGGGGATATTTCCTTTTTCACCATGGGCCACTATGGACTCCCAAATATCACTTTGCAGTTTCCACGAAAAGAGTGTTAGCAAACTGCTTCCTGAGTTCTAATGAACACTGTCAGATGAATTCCCAGATCCGAAAGTTTCTCGAAAGGTTCTTTCACGTTTTGAAGTTTTGATATTTCCTGTATCAGCGTAGGCCTCAATAGATCCAAAGAAGCCCTTCTCAGGTTCCTCAAAGACAGTGTTAATGGACTGCTCCATGAAACATAAGTGTAACTCTGTGAGATGAATTCACACATCCCCAAGAAGTTTCTAAGAAAGCTTCTTTCTACGATGGCCAAATAGGAACAGCTCCAGTCTCCAACTCCCAGCGCGAGCGACACAGAAGACCAGTGATTTCTGCATCTTCAACTGAGGTACTGGGGTCATCTCACCAGTTAATGCTGGACAATCGGTACTGGTCAGTTGCTGCAGTCTGACCAGCGAGAGCTGAATCAGAGGGAGGCATCGCCTCACCTGGGAAGCGTAAGGGGGAAGGGTATCCCTTTTTCTAGCCAGGGGAACTTGAGACACACATCACCTGGAAAATCGGGTAACTTCCACGCCAATACCGCGCTCTAAGCAAACGGGCACACCAGAAGAATATATCCCTCACCTGGCCGGGAGGGTCCCACGACCACGGAGCCTCCCTCTTTTTTAACACAGCAGTCTGAAGCGATCTGACCGCGAGGCAGCAGCGAGGCTGGGGGAGGGGCGCCCGCCATTGATGAGGCTTAAGTAGTTAAACAAAGCCGCTGGGAAGCTCGAACTGGGTGGAGCTCACAGCAGCTCAAGGAAACCTGCCTGTCTCTATAGACTCCACCTCTGGGGGTAGGGCTCAGCTAAAAAAACAACAGGGGAAGCAACAGAGGCCTGAGCAGACGTGAACGACTCTGTCTGAAAGATTTGAAGAGAGCAGTGGATCTCCCAACACGGATGTAGAGATCTGAGAATGGACAGACTGCGTGCTCAAGTGGGTCACTGACCCCTGAGTAGCCTCACTGGGAGACATCCCCCACTAGGGGCAGTCTGACAGGCCACACCTCACAGGGTGGAATACACCCCTGAGATGAAGCTTCTAAAGTAAGAATCAGACAGGTACACTCGCTGTTCAGCAATATTCTATCTTCTGCAAACTTTGCTGCTGATACCCAGGCAAAGAGGGTCTGGAGTGGACCTCAAGCAATCTCCAACTGACCTACAGCTGAGGGTCCAGACTGTCAGAAGGAAAACTATCAAACAGGAAGGACACCTATACCAAAACCCCATCAGTACATCACCATCATCAAAGACGAGAGACAGATAAGACCACAAAGAAGGGGAAAAAGCAGGGCAGAAAAGCTGGAAATTCAAAAAATAAGAGCGCATCTCCCACTGCAAAGGAGTGCAGCCCATCGCCAGCAACGGATCGAAGCTGGTCAGAGAATAACTTTGACGAGATGAGAGAAGAAGGCTTCAGTCCATCAAACTTCTCAGAGCTAAAGGAGGAATTACGTACCCAGCGCAAAGAAACTAAAAATCTTGAAAAAAGAGTGGAAGAATTGACAGCTAGACTAATTAATGCAGAGAAGATCATAAACGAAATGACAGAGATAAAAACCATGACACGAGAAATACATGACAAATGCACAAGCTTCAGTAACTGACTCGATCAACTGGAAGAAAGAGTATCAGCGATTGAGGATCAAATCAATGAAATGAAATGAGAAGAGAAACCAAAAGAAAAAAGAAGAAAAACAAATGAACAAAGCCTACAAGAAGTATGGGATTATGTAAAAAGACCAAATCTACGTCTCATTGGGGTGCCTGAAAGTGAGGGGAAAATGGAACCAAGTTGGAAAACACTCTTCAGGATATCATCCAGGAGAACTTCCCCAACCTAGTAGCGCAGGCCAAGATTCAAATTCAGGAAATACAGAGAACACCACACAGATACTCCTCGAGAAGAGCAACTCCAAGACACATAATTGCCAGATTCACCAAAGTTGAAATGAAGGAAAAAATGTTAAGGGCAGCCAGAGAGAAAGGTCGGGTTACCCACAAAGGGAAGCCAATCAGACTAACAGCAGATCTCTCGGTAGAAACTCTACAAGCCAGAAGAGAGTGGGGGCCAATATTCAATGTTCTTAAAGAAAAGAATTTTCAACCCAGAATTTCATATCCAGCCAAACTAAGTTTCATAAGTGAAGGAGAAATAAAATCCTTTACAGATAAGCAAATGCTTAGAGATTTTGTCATCGCCAGGCCTGCCTTACAAGAGACCCTGAAGGAAGCCCTAAACATGGAAAGGAACAACCAGTAAAAGCCATTGCAAAAACATGCCAAAATGTATAGACCATCGAGGCTAGGAAGAAACTGCATCAACTAATGAGCAAAATCACCAGTTAATATCATAATGGCAGGATCAAGTTCACACATAACAATATTAACCTTAAATGTAAATGGACTAAATGCTCCAATTAAAAGACACAGACTGGCAAACTGGATAAAGAGTCAAGACCCATCAGTCTGCTGTATTCAGGAGACCCATCTCACATGCAGAGACATACATCGGCTCAAAATAAAGGGATGGAGGAAGATCTACCAAGCAAATGGAGAACAAAAAAAAGCAGGGGTTGCAATCCTAGTCTCTGTTAAACAGACTTGAAACCATCAAAGATCAAAAGAGACAAAGAAGGCCATTACATAATATTAAAGGGATGAATTCAACAGGAAGAGCTAACTCTCCTAAATATATATGCACCCAATACAGGAGCACCCAGATTCATAAAGCAAGTCCTTAGAGACTTACAAAGAGACTTAGACTCCCATACAATAATAATGGGAGACTTCAACACTGCACTGTCAACATTAGACAGATCAACAAGACAGAAAGTTAACAAGGATATCCAGGAATTGAACTCATCTCTGCACCAAGCAGACCTAATAGACATCTATAGAACTCTCCACCCCAAATCAACAGAATATACATTCTTCTCAGCACCACATCACACTTATTCCAAAATTGACCACATAATTGGAAGTAAAGCACTCCTCAGCAAATGTAAAAGAACAGAAATTATAACAAACTGTCTCTCAGACCACAGTGCAATCAAACTAGAACTCAGGACTAAGAAACACAATCAAAACCGCTCAACTACATGGAAACTGAAAAACCTGCTCCTGAATGACTACTGGGTACATAACGAAATGAAGGCAGAAATAAAGATGTTCTTTCAAACCAAAGAGAACAAAGATACAACATACCAGAATCTCTGGGACACATTTAAAGCAGTGTGAGAGGGAAATTTATAGCACTAAATGCCCACAAGAGAAAGCAGGAAAGATCTAAAATTGACACTCTAACATCACAATTAAAAGAACTAGAGAGGCAAGAGCAAACACATTCAAAAGCTAGCAGAAGGCAAGAAATAACTAAGATCAGAGCAGAACTGAAGGAGATAGAGACACAAAAACCCTCCAAAAAATCAATGAATCCAGGAGTTGGTTTTTTGAAAAGATCAACAAAATTGACAGACCGCTAGCAAGACTAATAAAGAAGAAAAGAGAGAGGAATCAAATAGATGCAATGAAAACTGAAAAAGGGGATATCACCACCCACACCACAGAAATACAAACAACCATCAGAGAATACTATAAACACCTCTACGCAAATCAACTAGAAAATCCAGAAGAAATGGATAATTTCCTGGACACTTACACTCTCCCAAAACTAAACCAGGAAGAAGTTGAATCCCTGAATAGACCAATAGCAGGCTCTGAATTTGAGGCAACAATTAATAGCCTACCCACCAAAAAAATCCAGGACCACATGGATACTCAGCTGAATTCTACGAGAGGTACAAGGAGGAGCTGATACCATTCCTTCTGTAAATATTCCAATCAATAGAAAAAGAGGGAATCCTCCCTAACTCATTTTATGAGGCCAACATCATCCTGATAGCAAAGCCTGGCAGAGACACAACAATAAAAGAGAATTTTAGACCAATATCCCTGATGAACATCGATGCAAAAATCCTCAATAAAATACTGGCAAACCGTATTCAGCAGCACATCAAAAAGCTTATCCACCATGATCAAGTGGGCTTAATCCCTGGGATGCAAGGCTGGTTCAACATTCGCAAATCAATAAACATAATCCAGCATATAAACAGAACCAAAGTCAAGAACCACATGATTATCTCAATAGATTCATAAAAGGCTTTTGACAAAATTCAACAGCCCTTCATGCTAAAAACGCTCAATAAATTCGATATCGATGGAACGTACCTCAAAATAATAAGAGCTATTTATGACAAACCCACAGCTAATATCATACTGAATGGGCAAAAACTGGAAAAATTCCCTTTGAAAACTGGTACAAGACAGGGATGCCCTCTCTCACCACTCCTATTCAACATAGGGTTGGAAGTTCTGGCTAGGGCAATTAGGCAAGAGAAAGAAATCAAGGGTATTCAGTTAGGAAAAGAAGAAGTCAAATTGTCCCTGTTTGCAGATGACATGATTGTATATTTAGAAAACCCCATCGTCTCGGCCCAAAATCTCCTTAAGCTGATAAGCAACTTCAGCAAAGTCTCAGGATACAAAATTAATGTGCAAAAATCACAAGCATTCTTATACACCAGTAACAGAGAAGCAGAGAGCCAAGTCAGGAATGAACTTCCATTCACAATTGCTTCAAAGAGAATAAAATACCTAGGAATCCAACTTACAAGGGATGTAAAGGACCTCTTCAAGGAGAACTACAAACCACTGCTCAGTGAAATCAAAGAGGAAACAAACAAATGGAAGAACATACCATGCTCATGGATAGGAAGAATCAATATCGTGAAAATGGACATACTGCCCTAGGGTATTTATAGATTCAATGCCATCCCCATCAAGCTACCAATGAGTTTCTTCACAGAATTGGAAAAAACTGCTTGAAAGTTCATATGGAACCAAAAAAGAGCCCACATTGCCAAGACAATCCTAAGGCAAAAGGACAAAGCTGGAGGCGTCACGCTACCTGACTTCAAACTCTACTACAAGGCTACAGTAACCAAAACAGCATGGTACTAGTAAAAAAACAGAGCTGCAGACCAATGGAACAGAACAGAGTCCTCAGAAATAATACCACACATCTACAGCCATCTGATCTTTGACAAACCTGAGAGAAACAAGAAATGGGGAAAGGATTCCCTATTTAATAAATGGTGCTGGGAAAATTGGCTAGCCATATGTAGAAAGCTGAAACTGGATCCTTTCCTTACTCCTTATACGAAGATTAATTCAAGATGGATTAGAGACTTAAATGTTAGACCTAATACCATAAAAACCCTAGAAGAAAACCTAGGGAATACCATTCAGGACATAGGCATGGGCAAGGACTTCATGTCTAAAACACCAAAAGCAACGGCAGCAAAAGCCAAAATTGACAAATGGGATCTAATTAAACTAAAGAGCTTCTGCACAGCAAAAGAAACTACCATCAGATTTAGCAGGCAACCTACAGAATGGGAGAAAATTCTTCAACCTACTCATCTGACAAAGGGCTAATATCCAGAATCTACAAAGAACACAAACAAATATACAAGAAAAAAACAAACAACCCCATCAAAAAGTGGGCAAAGGATATGAACAGACATTTCTCAAAAGAAGACATTCATACAGCCAACAGACACATGAAAAAATGCTCATCATCACTCGCCATCAGAGAAATGCAAATCAAAATCACAATGAGATACCATCTCACACCAGCTAGAATGGCAATCATTAAAGAATCAGGAAACAACAGTTGTTGGAGAGGATGTGGAGAAATAGGAACACTTTTACACTGTTGGTGGGATTGTAAACTAGTTCAACCATTATGGAAAACAGTATGGCAATTCCTCAAGGATCTAGAACTAGATGTACCATATGACCCAGCCATCCCACTGCAGGGTATATACACAAAGGATTATAAATTATTCTACTACAAAGACACATGCACACGTATGTTTATTGCGGCACTATTCACAATAGCAAAGACTTGGAATCAACCCAAATGTCCATCTGTGACAGATTGGATTAAGAAAATGTGGCACATATACACCATGGAATACTATGCAGCCATAAAAAAGGATGAGTTTGCGTCCTTTGTAGGGACATGGATGCAGCTGGAAACCATTATCTTAGCAAACTATCAGAAGAAGAGAAAACCAAATACCACATGTTCTCACTCATAGGTGGGAACTGAACAATGAGATCACTTGGACTTGGGAAGGGGAACATCACACACCGGGGCCTATCATGGGGAGGGGAAGGGGGGAGGGATTGCATTGGGGAGTTATACATGATATAAATGAAGAATTGATGGGTTCTGACGAGTTGATGGGTGTAACACAACAACATGGCACAAATATACATATGTAACAAACGTGCAAGTTATGCACATGTACCCTAGAATTTAAAGTATAATAAAAAGAAAAAAAAAACGGAAAAAAAGAAATGAATCCCTCAGAAAGCTTCTCTCTGGTTATTATGTGAGGATATTTCCTTTTTCACCATGGGACCACATGGGCTCCCAAATATCACTTTGAAGAATCCACGACAATAGTGTTAGCAAACTGTTCCACGAAGGGAAGGGTGGAACTCTGTGTGATGAAGTCACACATCAGAAAGCAATCTCTCAGAAAGCTTCTCTCTAGTTATTATCTGAGGATACTTCCTTTTTCACAACTGGCTCCTATGGGCTCACAAATATCACTTTGCAGATTCCACGAAAAGAGTGTTAGCAAACTGCTTACAGAGGTCTATGTTGTAACACTGTGAGATGAATTCACAGATCGGAAAGAAGTTTCTCAGAAAGCTTCTTTCACGTTTTGAACTGATGATATTTCCTTTATCAGCGTAGGCCTCAATACGTTCCAAAGAAGCCCTTCTCAGGTTCCTCAAAGACAGTGTTAATGGACTGCTCCACGAAACATAAATGTAACTCTGTGAGATGAATTCACACATCACCAAGAAGTTTCTAAGAAAGCTTTTTCTAGTTTTCATCTGAGGATATTTCCTTTGTCACCGGAGGCTTCATTGCGCCAAGAAGTATCCCATTGCAGATTTCCAGAAAACTGTGTTAGCAAACTGATCACTGATGAGAAACCTGTAACTCGGTGAGTTGCATTCACACATGGCAATGCAGTTTCTCAGAAGGCTTCTTTCCAGTTTTGATCTGAGAATATTTCCTTTTTCACCATAGCCCTCAATGAGCTCCCAAATATCACTTTGCAGAATCCACGACAACAGTGTTAACAAACTCTTCCAAGAAGGGAAGGGTGGAATTCGGTGTGATGAAGTCACACATCAGAACGCAATCTCTCAGAAAGCTTCTCTCTTGGTATTATGTGAGGATATTTCCTTTCTCACCATGGGCCCCTATGGGCTCCCAATATCACTTTGCAGAATCCAATACAACAGTGTTAGCAAACTGCTTCAAGAAGGGAAGGGTGGAACTTTCTGTGATGAAGTCAGACATCAGAAAGCAATCTCTCAGAAACCGTCTCTCTAATTATTATGGCAGGATATTTCCTTTTTCTCCAGGGCCCCTATGGGCTCCGAAATAACACTTTGCAAATTCCACGAAAAGAGTGTTAGCAAACTGCTTCCTGAGGTCTATGGTATAACTCTGTGAGATGAATTCACAGATCAGAAAGAAGTTTCTCAGAAAGGTTCTTTCACGTTTTGAACTGAGGATATTTCCTTTATCAGCTTAGGCCTCAATACGATCCAAAGAAGCCCTTCTCAGGTTCCCCAAAGACAGTGTTAACGGACTGCTCCACGAAACATAAGTGTAACTCTGTGAGATAAATTCACACATCACCAAGAAGTTTCTAAGAAAGCTCCTTTCTAGTTCTCATCTGAGGATATTTTTTTTTTCACCGTAAGCTTCGCTGCACTAAGAAATATCCCATCGCAGATTTCCAGAAAACTGTGTTAGCAAACTGATCACTGAAGAGAAACGTGTAACTCTGTGAGTTGCATTCACATATGGCAATGCAGTTTCTCAGAAGGCTTCTTTCCAGTTTTGATAGGAGGATATTTCCTTTTTCACCGTAGCGCTCAATGAGCTCCCAAATATCACTTTGCACAATCCACAACAACAGTGTTAGCAAACTCTTCCAGGAAGGGAAGGGTGGAACTCTATGTAATGAAGTCGCACATCAGAAAGAAATCTCTCAGAAAGCTTCTCCCTAGTTATTATGTGAGGATATTTCTTTTACACCATGGGCCCCTATGGGCATCCCAAATATCAGTCTGCAGATTCCACGAAAAGAGTGGTAGACAACTGCTTCCTGAGGTCTAAGGTGTAACCCTGTGAGATGAATTCACAGATCACAAAGAAGTTTCTCAGAAAACTTCTTACACGTTTTGAACTGATGGCATTTCCTTTATCAGCATAGGCCTCAATGAGATCCAAAGAAGCCCTTCTCAGGATCCTCAAAGACACTGTTAATGGACTAGTCCACGAAACATAAGTGTAACTCTGTGAGATGAATTCAGACATCACTAAGAAGTATCTAAGAAAGGTTCTTTCAATTTTCATCTGAGGATATTTCCTTTGTCACTGTAAGCTTCACTGCACTAAGAAGTATCCCATTGCACATTCCCAGAAAAATTTGTTAGCACACTGATCACTGAAGAGAAACATGTAACTCTGTGAGTTGCATTCCCATATGGCAATGCAGTTTCTCAGAAGGCTTCGGTCCAGTTTTGATCCGGGGATATTTCCTTTTTCACAATAGCCCTCAATGAGCTCCCAAATATCACTTTGCACAATCCACGACAACAGTGTTAGCAAACTGTTACAAGAAGGGAAGGGTAGAACTCTGTGTGATGAAGTCACACATCAGAAAGCAATCCCTCAGAAAGCTTCTCTCTAGTTATTATGTGAGGATATTTCCTTTTTCACCATGGGCCCCTATGGGCTCCCAAATATCACTTTGCACAATCCACGACAACAGTGTTAGCAAACTGTTCCAAGAAGGGAAATGTGAAACTCTGTGTGATGCAGTCACACATCGGAAAGCAATCTCTCAGAATGCTTCTCTCTAGTTATTATCTGAGGATATTTCCTTTTTCACCATGGGCCCCTATGGGATCCCAAATATCACATTCCAGATTCCACGAAAAGAGTGTTAGCAACCTGCTTCCTGAGGTCTAAGGTGTAACTGTGTGAGAAGTATTCACAGAGCAGAAAGAAGTTTCTCAGAAAGCTTCTTTCACGTTTTGAACTGATGATATTTCCTTTATCAGCGTAGGCATCAGTACGATAAAAGGAAGCCCTTCTCAGTTGTCTCAAAGACAGTGTTAATGGACTGCTCCACGAAACATAAGTGTAACTCTGTGAGATGAATTCACACATCACCAAGAAGTTTCTAAGAAACCTTATTTCTATTTCCATCTGAGGATATTTCCTTTGTCACTGTAAGCTTCATTGCGCTAAGAAGTATCCGATTGCACATTTCCAGAAAACTTTGTTAGCAAACTGATCACTGAAGAGAATCCTGTAACTCCGTGAGTTGCATTCACATATGGCAATGCAATTTCTCTGAAGGCTTCTTTCCAGTTTTGATCTGAGGATATTTCCTTTTTCACCATATCCCTCAATGAGCTCCCAAATATCACTTTGCAGAATCCATGACAACAGTTTTAGCAAACTGTTCCAAGAAGGGAAGGGTGGAACTCTGTGTGTTGAAGTCATACATCAGAAAGCAATCTCTCAGAAAGCTTGTCTCTGTTTATTATCTGAGGATATTTCCTTTTACAAGAGGGGCCCCTATGGGCTAACAAATATCACTTTGCGGAATTCACGACAAGAGTGTTAGCAAACTGTTCCAAGAAGGGAAGGGTGGAACTCTATGTGATGAAGTCGCACATCAGAAAGAAATCTCTCAGAAAGCTTCTCCCTAGTTATTATGTGAGGATATTTCCTTTTACACCATGGGCCTCTATGGGCTCCCAAATATCACTTTGCAGATTCCACGAAAAGAGTGTTAGCAAACTGCTTCCTGAGGTCTAAGGTGTAACTCTGTGAGATGAATTCACAGATCAGAAAGTAGTTTCTCAGAAAACTTCTTTCACGTATTGAACTGATGATATTTCCTTTATCATAGTAGGCCTCAATGAGATCCAAAGAAGCCCTTCTCAGGATCCTCAAAGACCGTGTTAATGGACTACTCCATGAAACATAAGTGTAACTCTGTGAGATGAATTCAGACTTCACCAAGAAGTTTCTAAGAAAGGTTCTTTCAATTTTCATCTGAGGATATTTCCTTTGTCACTGTAAGCTTCACTACACTAAGAATTATCCCATTGCACATTTCTAGAAAAATTTGTTAGCAAACTGATCACTGAAGAGAAACGTGTAACTCTGTGAGTTGCATTCCCATGTGGCAATGTAGTTTCTCAGAAGACTTCTATCCAGTTTTGATCTGGGGATATTTCCTTTTTCACAATAGCCCTCAATTCACTCCCAAATATCACTTTGCAGAATCCACGACAACAGTCTTAGCACACTGTTCCAAGAAAGGAAGGGAGGTACTCGGTGTGATGAAGTCACACATGAGAAAGCAATCTCTCAGAAAGCTTCTCTATAGTTATTTTGTGAGGATATTTCCTTTTTCACCATGGAACCATATGGGCTTCTAAATATCACTTTTCAGAATCCACAACATCAGAGTTAGCAAACTGTTCCAAGATGGGAAGTGTGGAACTCTGTGTGATGAAGTCACATATCAGAAAGCAATCTCTCAGAAAGCTTTCCTCTAGTTATAATGTGAGGATATTTCCTTTTTCACCATGGGCCCCTATGGGCTCCCCAATATCATTTTGCAGAATCACGACAAGAGTGTTAGCAAACTGTTCCAAGAAGAGAAAGGTGGAACTCTGTGTGATGAAGTCACACATCAGAAAGCAATCTCTCAGAAAGCTTCTCTCTAGTTATTATGTGAGGATAATAACTTTTTCACTAAGGGCACCTAGGGCTCCCAAATATAACTTTGCAGTTTCCACGAAAAGAGTGTTAGCAAACTGCTTCCTGATGTCTAAATTGTAACTCTGAGACATGAATTCACGAATCAAAAAGAAGTTTCTCAGAAGGCTTCTTTCACGTTTTGAACTGATTATATTTCCTTTATCAGCATAGGCCTAAATGCGATCCAAAAAGCCCTTCTCAGTTTCCTCAAAGACAGTGTTAATGGCCTGCTCCACGAAACATAAGTGTAACTCTGTGAGATGAATTCACACATCACCAGGAAATTTCTAAGAAAGCTTCTTTCTAGTTTTCATCTGTGGATATTTCTTTTGTCACCGTAAGGTTCATTTCGCTATGAAGTATCTAATTGCAGATTTCCAGAAAACTGTGTTAACAAACTGATCACCGAAGAGAAACGTGTAACTCTGTGAGTTGCATTCACACATGGCAATGCAGTTTCTCAGAAAGCTTCTCTTTAGTTATTATGTGAGGATATTTCCTTTTTCACCATAGCCCACAATGAGCTCCCAAACATACCTTTGCAGAATCCACGACAACAGTGTTAGCAAACTGTTCCAGGAAGGGAAGGGTGGAACTCTGTGTGATGTAGTCACACATCAGAAAGCAATCTCTCAGAAAGCTTCTCTCCAGTTATTATGTGAGGATATTTCCTTTTTCACCATGGGCCCCTATGGGCTCCCAAATATCACTCTGCAGATTCCACGAAAAGAGTGCTAGCAAACTGCTTCCTGAATTCTAAGTTGTAACTCTGTGAGATGAATTTATAGATCAGAAAGACGTTTCTAAGAAAGTTTCTTTCACGTTTTGAACAGATGATATTTCCTTTATCAACGAAGGCCTCAATACAATTCAAAGAATCCCTTCTCAGATTCCTCAAAGACATTGTTAATGGACTGCTCCATGAAACAGAAGTGTAACTCTGTGAGGTGAATTCACACATCACCAAGAAGTTTGTAAGAAAGCTTCTGTCTAGTTATTATGTGGGGATATTTCCTTTTCCACATTGTGCCCTATGGGCTCCCAAGTATCACTTTGCAGCATTGAAGAAAACAGTGTTAGCAAACTATTCCAAGAAGGGATGGGTGGAATTCTGCGTGTTGAAGTCACACATCAGAAAGCAATCTCTCAGAAAGTTTCTCTAGTTATTATCTGAGGATATTTCCTTTTTCACCATGGGCCCCTATCGGCTACCAAATATCACTTTGCAGATTCCACGAAAAGAGTGTTAGCAAACTGCTTCCTGAGGTCTAAGTTGTAGCTCTGTGAGACGAATTCACAGATCAGAAAGAAGTTTCTCAGAAAGCTTCTTTCACGTTTTGAACTGATGATATTTCCTTCATCAGCGTAGGCCTCAATACGATCCAAAGAAGCCCTTCTCAGGTTCCTCAAACGCAGTGTTAATGGACTGGTCCACGAAACATAAGTGAAACTCTGTGAGATGAATTCACACACGCCAAGAAGTTTCTAAGAAAGCTTCTTTCTAGCTTTCCTCTGACAATATTTCCTTCGTCACCATAAGCTTCATTGCGCTAAGAAGTATCCCATTGCAGATTTCCAGAAAACTGTGTTAGCAAACTGATCACTGATAGAAACGTGTAACTCTGTGAGTTGCATTCACACATGACAATGCACTTTCTCAGAAGAGTTCTTTCCATTTTTGATCTGAGGATATTTCCTTTTTCACCATAGCCCTCAATGAGCTCTAAAATATAACTTTGTAGAATCGACGACAACAGTGTTAGAAAACTGTCCCGAGAAGTGAAGGGTGGAACTCTGTGTGATGAAGTCACATATCAGAAAGCAATCTCTCAGAAAGCTTCTCTCTAGTTATTATGTGAGGATATTTCCTTTTCCCCCGTAGGCCCCTATGGGCTCCCAAATATCACTTTGCAGAATCCACGACAACAGTGTTAGCAATCTGTTCGAAGAAGGGAAGGGTGGAACTCTGTGTGATGAAGTCACACATTACAAAGAAATCTCTCCAAAAGCTTCTCTCTAGTAATTATCTGAGGATATTTCCTTTTTCAACATGGGCCCCTATGGGCTCCCAAATATCACTTTGCATATTCCAAGAAAAGAGTGTTAGCAAACTGCTTCCTGAGGACTAAGTTGTAACACTGTGAGATGAATTCACATATCAGAAAGAAGTTTCTCAGAAAGCTTCTTTCACGTATTGAACAAATGATATTTCCTTTATCAGCAAAGGCCTCAATACAATCCAAAGAATCCCTTCTCAGGTTCCTCAGACACTGTTAATGGACTGCTGCACGAAACATAAGTGTAACTCTGTGAGATGTCTTCACACATCAACAAGAAATTTCTAAGAAAGCTTCTTTCTAGTTTTCATCTGAGGATATTTCTTTTTCACCGTACGCTTCTTTCCTCTAAGAAGTATCCCATTGCAGATTTGCAGAAAAATGTGTTAGCAAACTGATCACTGAAGGGAAACGTGTAACTCTGTGATTTGCATTTACACATGGCAATGCAGTTTCTTAGAAGGCTTCTTTCCCGTTTAGATCTGAGGATATTTCCTTTTTTACCTTAGCCCACAAAGAGCTCCCAAATAGCACTTTGCAGAATCCAGGATAACAGTGTTAGCAAATTGTTCCAAGCAGAGAAGGGTGGAAATCGGTGTGATAAAGTCACACATCAGAAAGCAATCTCTCAGAAAGCTTCTCTCTAGTTAGTATCTGAGGATATTTCCTTTTTCACCATGGGCCCCTACGGGCTCCCAAATATCACTTTGCAGAATCTACGACAACAATGTTAGCAAACTGTTCCAAGAAGGGAAGTGTGGATCTCTGTGTGACTAAGTCACACATCAGAATGCAATCTCGCAGAAAGCTCCATCTAGATATTATCTGAGGATATTTCCTTTTTCTCCATGAGCCCCTAGGGCTCCCAAATATCACTTTGTGGATTCCACGAAAAGAGTGTTAGCAAACTGCTTCCTGAGGTCTAAGGTGTAACTCTGTGAGATGAATTCACAGATCGAAAGAAGTTTCTCGGAAAGCTTCTTTCACATTTTGAATTAAGGATATTTCCTTTATCAGCATAGGACTCAATACGATCCAATGAAGCCCTTCTCAGGTTCCTCAAAGACACTGTTAATGGACTGCTCCACGAAACGTAAGTGTAACTCTGTGAGATGAATTCACACATCACCAATAATTTTCTAAGAAAGCTTCTTTCTAGTTTTCATCTGAGGATATTTCCTTTGTCACTGTAATCTTCATTGCACTAAGAAGTATCTAATTGCAGATTTCCAGAAAAATGTGGTAGCAAACTGATCACTGAAGAGAAACGTGTAACACTGTGAGTTGCATTCACAGATGGCAATGCAGTTTCTCAAAAGGCTTCTTTCCAGTTTTGATCTGAGGATATGTCCTTTTTCACCATAGCCCTCAATGAGATCCCAAATATCACTTTGCAGAATCCATGACAACAATGTTAGCAAACTGTTCCAAGAAGGGAAGGTGGAACTCTGTGTGATGACGTCACACATCAGAAAGCAATCTCTCAGAAAGCTTCTCTGTAGTTATTATCTGAGGATATTTCCTTTTTCACCATGGCCACAATGGGCTCCCAAATATCACTTTACAGAGTCAATGAAAAGAGTGTAAGCAAACTGCTTCCTGAGGTCTATACTGTAACTCTGTGCGATGAATTCACAGATCAGAAATAAATTTCTCAGAAAGATTCTTTCACGTTTTGAACTCGTGATAATTCCTTTATCAGCGTAGGCATCAAAGCGATCCATAGAAGCCCTTCTCAGGTCCCTCATAGACAGTGTTAATGGTCTCCTCCACGAATCATAAGTGTAACTCTGTGAGATGAATTCACACATCACCAAGAAGTTTCTAAGAAAGCTTCTTTCTACTTTTCATCTGATGGTATTTCCTTTGTCACCATCAGCTTCATTTGGCTAAGGAGAGTCCGATTGCAGATTTAGAGAAAATTGTTTTAACAAACTGATTACTGAAGAGAAACGTGTAACTCTGTGAGTTGCATCCACACCTGGCAATGCAGTTTCTCAGAAGGCTTCGTTACAGTTTTGATCTGAGGATATTTCCTTTTTCACCATAACCCTCAATGAACTCCCATATATCACTTTGCAGAATCCAAGACAACAGTGTTAGCAAACTGTTCCAAGAAGGGACGGGTTTAACTCAGTGTGATGAAGTCACACATCGAAAAGCAATCTCCTAGAAACCTTCTCTCTTGTTATTATCCGAGGATATTTCATTTTTCACCATGGTCCCCTATTTGCTCCCAAATGTCACTTTGTAGATTCCACGAAAAGAGTGTTAGCAAACTGCTTCCTGAGGTCTATGTTGTAACTCTGTGAGATGAATTCACAGATCAGAAAGAAGATTCTCAGAAAGCTTCTTTCACGTTTTGAACTGATGATATTTCCTTTATCAGCGTAGGCCTCAATACCATGCAAAGAAGCCGTTCTCAGGTTCCTCAAAGACAGTGTTAATGGACTCCTTCTCTAAACGTAAGTGTAACTCTATGAGATGAATTCACACATCACCAAGAAGTTTCTAGGAAACCTTCTTTCTAGTTTTCATCTGAGGATATTTCCTTTGTCACCATAAGCTTCATTGCGCTAATAAGTATCCAATTGCAGATATCCAGAAAACTGTGTTAGCAAACGGATCACTGAAAAGAAACGTGTAACTCAGTGAGTTGCATTCACACATGGAACGGCAGTTTCTCAGAAGGCTTCTTTCCAGTTTTGATCTGAGGATAATTACTTTTTCACCATAGCCCTCAATGAGCTCCGAAATATCACTTTTCAGTATCCACGACAACAGTGTTAGCACGCTGTTTCAAGAAGGGAAGGGTGGAACTCTGTTTGATGAAGTCACACATCAGAAAGCAATCTCTCAGAAAGCTTCTCTCTAGTTATTATGAGAGGATATTTCCTTTTTCACCATGGGCCCCTATGGGCTCCCAAATATCACTTTGCAGAGTCCATGACAACAGTGTTAGCAAACTGTTCCAAGAAAGGAAGGGTGGAACTCTGTGTGATGAAGTCACACATCAGAAAGCAATCTCTCTGAAAGCTTCTCTCTAGTTATTATGTTCTGATATTTAATTTTTCACCATGGGCCCCTATGGGCTCCCAAATATCTCTTTGCAGATTCCACGAAAAGAGTGTTAGCAAACTGCTTCCTGAGTTCTAAGGTGTAACACTGTGAGATGAATTCACAGATCAGAAAGAAGTTTCTCAGAAAGCTTCTTTCACGTTTTGAACTGATGATATTTCCTTTATCAGCACAGGCCTGAATGGGATTCAAGGAAGCGTTTCTCAGTTTCCTCAAAGACAGTGTTAATGGACTGCTCCACGAAACATAAGTGTACCTGTGTGAGATGAATACACACATCACCAAGATGTTTGTAAGAAAGCTTCTTTCTAGTTTTCATCTGAGGATATTTCCTTTGTCACCGTAAGCTTCATTGCGCTAAGAATTATACCATTGCACATTTCCAGAAAACTTTGTAAGCAAACTGATCACTGAAGAGAGACGTGTAACTCTGTGAGTTGCATTCACACATGGCAATGCAGTTTTTCAGAAGGCTTCTTTCCAGTCTTCATCTGAGGATATTTCCTTTTTCACCATAGCCCTCAATGAGCTCCCAAATATCAGTTTTCAGAATTCACGACAACAGTGTTAGCACGCTGTTCCAAGAAGGAAGGGTGGAACTCTGTGTGATGAAGTCACACATCAGAAAGCAATATGTCAGAAAGCTTCTCTTTAGTTATTATGTGAGGATATTTCCTTTTTTACCATGGGACACTATGGGCTCCCAAATATCACTTTGCAGAATCCACGCCAAGAGTGTTAGATAACTGTTCCAAGAAGGGAAGGGTGGATCTCTGTGTGATGAAGTCACACATCAGAAATCAATCTCTCAGAAAGCTTCTCTCTAGTTATTATCTGAGGATCTTTCCTTTTTCACCCTGGGCCCCTATGGGCTCCCAAATATCACTTTGCAGATTCCACGAAAGGAGTGTTAGCAAACTGCTTCTAGAGGTCTAAGTTGTAACTCTGTGAGATAAATTCACAGATCAGAAAGAAGTTTCTCAGAAAGCTTCTTTCACGTTTTGAACTGATGATATTTCCTTTATCAGTGAAGGCCTCACTACGATCCAAAGAATCCCTTCTCAGATTCCTCAAAGACAGTGTTAATGGACTGCTCCACGAAACATAACTGTAACTCTGTGAGATGAAATCACACATCACCAAGAAGTTACTCAGAAAGCTCCTTTCTAGTTTTCATCTGAGGATATTTCCTTTGTCACCGTAAGCTTCATTGCACTAAGAAGTATCTAATTGCAGATGTCCGGAGAACTGTGTTAGCAAACTGATCACGGAAGAGAAACGTGTAAGTCTGTGAGTCGAATTCACAAATGGCAATGCAGTTTCTCAGAAGGCTTCTTTCTAGTTTTGATCTGAGGATATTTCCTTTTTCACCATAGTCCTCAATGAGCTCCCAACATCACTTTGCAGAATCCACGCAACAGTGTTAGCAAACTTCCAAGAAAGGAAGGTTGGAACTCTGTGTGACGAAGTCACACAACAGAAAGCAATGTCTCAGAAAGCTTCTCTCTAATTGTTCTGTGAGGATATTTCCTTTTTCACAACGGGCCCCTATGGGCTCCCAAATATCACTTTGCAGAATCCACGACAACAGTGTAAGCAAACTGTTCCTAGAAGGGAAGTGTGGAACTCTGTGTGATGAAGTCACACACCTGAAAGCAATGTCTCAGAAACCTTCACTCTAGTTAGAATCTGAGGATATATCCTTTTTCACCATGGGCCCCTATGTACTTCCAAATATCACTTTGCAGATTCCACGGAAAGAGTGTTAGCAAACTGCTTCCTGAGGTCTAAGGTGCAACACTGTGAGATGAATTCCCAGGTCAGAAAGAAGTTTCTCAGGAAGCGTCTTTCTAGTTTTCATCTGAGGATATATCGTTTGTCAACGTAAGCTTCATTGCGCTAAGAAGTATCCCATTGCAGATTTCCAGAAAACTGTGTTAGCAAACTGATCACTGAAGAGAAACGGGTAACTCACTGACTTGCATTCACACATGGCAATGCAATTTCTCAGAAGGCTTCTTTCCAGTTTTCATCTGAGGATATTTCCTTTTTCACCATAGCCCTCAATGAGTTCCCAAATATCACTTTGCAAAATCCATGACAACAGTGTTAGCAAACTGTTCCAAGAAGGGAAGGGTGGAACTCTGTGTGATGAAGTCACACATCAGAAAGCAATCTCTCAGAAAGCTTCTCTCTAGTTATTATTTGAGGATATTTCCTTTTTCACAATGGGCTCATATGGGCTCACAAATATCACTTTGCAGATTCCACGAAAACGGTGTTAGCAAAATGCTTCCTGTGGTCTAATTTGTAACTCTGTGAGATGAATTCAGAGATCAGAAAGAAGTTTCTCAGAAAGCTTCTTTCACGATTTGAACTGATAATATTTCCTTTATCAGCATAGGCCTGAATAAGATCCAAAAAGCCCTTCTCTGTTTCCTAAAAGACAGTGTTAATGGACTGCTCCACGAAACATAATTGTAACTCTGTGAGATGAATTCACATATCCCCGAGGAGTTTCTAAGAAAGCTTCTTTCTAGCTTTCATCTGAGGATATTTCCTTTGTCACCGTAAGCTTCATTGCACTAAGAATAATCCCATTGCAGATTTCCAGAAAACTGTGTTAGCAAACTGATCAATGAAGGAAAGGTGTACCTCTGTGAGTTGCATTCACACATGGCAATGCAGTTCTCAGAAGGCTTCTTTCCAGTTTTGAGATGAGGATATTTCCTTTTTCACCATAGACCTCAATGAGCTCCTAAATATCACTTTGCAGAATCCACGACAACAGTGTTAGCAAACTGTTCCAAGAAGGGAAGGTTGGAACTCTGTGTGAGAAGTCACACAACAGAAAGCAACCTCTCAGAAAGCTTGGATCTAGCTTTATCTGAGGATTTTTCCATTTTCACCATGGGCCCCTATGGGCTCCCAATTATCACTTTGCAGATTCCCGGAAAAGAGTGTTAGCGAACGGCATAATCAGGTCCAATTAGTAACGCTGTGAGATGAATTCACAGATTGTAAGTTGTAATTCTCTGAGTGAATTCACAGATCAGAAAGAAGTTTCTCAGAAAGCTTCTTTCACGTTTTGAACTGGTGATAATTCCTTTATCAGCGTAAGCTCTAATATGTTCCAAAGAAGCCCTTCTCAGTTTCATCAAAGATAGTGTTAATGGACTGCTCCACGAAAAATAAGTGTAAGTCTGTGAGATGAATTCACGCATCACCAAGAATTTTCCAAGAAAGCTTCTGTCTAGTTTTCATCTGAAGGTATTTCCTTTGTCACCATAAGCTTCATTGCGCTAAGAACTGTCCCATAGCAGATTTCCAGAAAACTGTGTTAGCAAACTGATCACTGAAGGGGAACATGTAAGGCTGTTAGTTGCATTCACATATGGCAACGCAGTTTCTCAGAAGGCTACTTGCCAGTTTTGATCTGAGGATATTTCCTTTTTCACCATAGCCCTCAATGAGCTGACAAATATCACTTTGCAGAATCCATGATAACAGTGTTAAGAACTGTTCCAAGAAGGGAAGGGTGGAACTCTGTGTGATGAAGTCACACATCAGAAAGCAACCTCTCAGTAAGCTGCTCTCTAGTTATTATGTGAGGATATTTCCTTTTTCACCATGGGCCCCTATGGGCACCCAAATATCACTTTGGAGATTCCACGAAAAGCGTGTTAGCCAACTGCTTACTGAGGTCTAAGTTGTAAGTCTGTGAGATGAATTCACAGATCAGAAAGAAGTTTCTCAGAAAGCTTCTTTCAAGTTTTGAACTGATCGTATTTCCTTTATCAGCGTAGGCCCCAAAGCGATCCCAAGTAGCCCTTCTAAGGTTCCTCAAAGACAGTGTTAATGGACTGCTCCATGAAACATAAGTGTAACTCTGTGAGATGAATTCACACATCACCAAGAAATTCTAAGAAAGCTTCTTTCTAGTTTTTATCTGAGGATATTTCCTTTGTCACCGTAAGCCTCATTGCGCTAAGAAGTGTCCCATTGCAGATTTCCAGAAAATTTTGTTAGCAAACTGATCACTGAAGCGAAACGTATAACTCTGTAAGTTGCATTCACAAATGGCAATGCAGTTTCTCAGAAGGCTTCTTTCCAGTTTTGATCTGAGGATATTTCCTTTTTCACCATAGCCCTCAATGAGCTACCAAATATCACTTTGCAGAATCCACGACAACACTGTTAGCAACCTGTTCCAAGAAGGGAAGGGTGGAACTCTGTGAGAGGAAGTCACACATCAGAAAACAATCTCAAGGAAAGCTTCTCTCTCATTATTATGTGAGGATATTTCCCTTTTCGCCATGGGCCCACATGGGCTCCCAAATATCACTTTGCAGAATCCACGACAACAGTGTTAGCAAACTGTGCCAAGAAGGGAATGGTGGAACTCTGTTTGATGAAGTCAAACACCAGAAAGCAGTCTCTCAGAAAGCTTCTCTCTAGTTATTATCTGAGGATATTTCCTTTTTCACCATGGGTCCCAATGCGCTCCCAAATATCACTTTGCACTTTGTAAGAAAAGAGTGATAGCAAACTGCTTCCTGAGGTCTAAGTTGTAACTCTGAGAGATGAATTCACAGATCAGAAAGCAGATTCTCTGAAAGCTTATTTCACGTTTTGAACTAATGATAATTCCTTTATCAGCGTAGACCTCAATACGATCCAAAGAACCCTTTTCAGGTTCCTCATAGACAGGTTTAATGGACTGCTCCATGAAACATAAGTGTAACTCTGTGAGATGAATTCACACATCACCAAGAATTTTCTAAAAAAGCTTCTTTCTACTTTTCATCTGTGGATATTTCCTTTGTCACCGTAAGCCTCCTTGCGCTAAAAAGTATCCCATAGCAGATTTCCAGAAAACTTTGTTAGCAAACTGATCACTGAAGAGGAACGTGTAACTCTGTGAGTTGCATTCATACATGGCAATGCAGTTTCTCAGAAGGCTTCTTTCCAGTTTTGATCTGAGGATATTTTCTTTTTCACCATAGCCCTCCATGAGCTGCCAAATATCACGTTGCAGAATCTACGACAACAGTATTCAAAAAATGTTCAAAGAATGGAAGGATGGAACTCTGTGTGATGAAGTCACACATCAGAAAGCAATCTCTCAGAAAGCTTCTCTCTAGTTATTATCTGAGGATATTTCCTTTCCCACCATGGGACCCTATGGGATGGCAAATATCACTTTGCAGAATTGACGACAACAGTGTTAGCAAACTGTTCCAAGAAGGGAAGGGTGGAACTCTGTGTGATGAAGTAACACATCAGAAAGCAATCTCTCAGAAAGCTTCTCTCCTATGGTTATGTGTGGATATTTCCTTTTTCATCATGGGCCCCTATGGACTCCCAAATATCAGTTTGCACATTCCATGAAAAGCTGGTTAGCAAACTGCTTCCTGAGGTTTAAGTTGTAACTCTGTGAGATTAATTCACACATCACCAAGAAGTTTCTAAGAAAGCTTCTTTCTAGTTTCCCTCTGAGGGTATTTCCTTTGTCACCGTAACCTTCATTGCGCTTAGAAGTATCCCATTGCAGATTTCCAGAAAACTGTGTTAGCAAACTGATCACTGAAGAGGAACGTGTAACTCTGTGAGTTGCATTCATACATGGCAATGCAGTTTCTCAGAAGGCTTCTTTCCAGTTTTGATCTGAGGATATTTTCTTTTTCACCATAGCCCTCCATGAGCTGCCAAATATCACGTTGCAGAATCTACGACAACAGTATTCAAAAAATGTTCAAAGAATGGAAGGATGGAACTCTGTGTGAGGAAGTCACACATCAGAAATCAATCTCTCAGAAAGCTTCTCTCTAGTTATTATCTGAGGATATTTCCTTTCCCACCATGGGACCCTATGGGCTGGCAAATATCACTTTGCAGAATTGACGACAACAGTGTTAGCAAACTGTTCCAAGAAGGGAAGGTGGAACTCTGTGTGATGAAGTAACACATCAGAAAGCAATCTCTCAGAAAGCTTCTCTCCTATGGTTATGTGTGGATATTTCCTTTTTCATCATGGGCCCCTATGGACTCCCAAATATCACTTTGCACATTCCACGAAAAGCTGGTTAGCAATCTGCTTCCTGAGGTTTAAGTTGTAACTCTGTGAGATTAATTCACACATCACCAAGAAGTTTCTAAGAAAGCTTCTTTCTAGTTTCCATCTGAGGGTATTTCCTTTGTCACCGTAACCTTCATTGCGCTTAGAAGTATCCCAT
>NC_044569.1:22639588-22690596 GCF_007565055.1 Rhinopithecus roxellana
AACGGATGAAATTTCCTTTATCAGCGTAGACCTCAATGTGATCCAAGAAGCCCTTCTCAGATTCCTCAAAGACAGTGTTAATGGACTGCTCCACGAAACATAAGTGTAACTCTGTGAGATGAATTCACACATCACCAAGAAGTTTCTAAGAAAGCTTCTTTCTAGTTTTCATCTGTGGATATTTCCTTTGTCACTGTAATGTTCATTGCGCTATGAAGTATCTAATTGCAGATTTCCAGAAAACTGTGCTAACAAACTGATCACTGAAGAGAAACGTGTAACTCTGTGAGTTGCATTCACACATGGCAATGCAGTTTCTCAGAAAGCTTCTCTTTAGATATTATGTGAGGATATTTCCTTTATCACCATGGGCCCCAATAGGCTCCCAAATATCACTTTGCAGATTCCACGAAAAGAGTGTTAGCAAACTGCTTCTTGAGGCAGAGGTTGTAACTCTGTGAGATGAACTCACAGATCAGAAAGAAGTTTCTCAGAAAGCTTCTTTCACGTTTTGAACGGATGAAATTTCCTTTATCAGCGTAGGCCTCAATGTGATCCAAAGAAGCCCTTCTCAGATTCCTCAAAGACAGTGTTAATGGACTGCTCCACGAAACATAAGTGTAACTCTGTGAGATGAATTCACACATCACCAAGAAGTTTCTAAGAAAGCTTCTTTCTAGTTTTCATCTGTGGATATTTCCTTTGTCACTGTAATGTTCATTGCGCTATGAAGTATCTAATTGCAGATTTCCAGAAAACTGTGCTAACAAACTGATCACTGAAGAGAAACGTGTAACTCTGTGAGTTGCATTCACACATGGCAATGCAGTTTCTCAGAAAGCTTCTCTTTAGTATTATGTGAGGATATTTCCTTTATCACTGGGCCCCAATAGGCTCCCAACTATCACTTTGCAGATTCCACGAAAAGAGTGTTAGCAAACTGCTTCTTGAGGCAGAGGTGTAACTCTGTGAGATGAATCACAGATCAGAAAGAAGTTTCTCAGAAAGCTTCTTTCACGTTTTGAACGGATGAAATTTCCTTTATCAGCGTAGGCCTCAATGTGATCCAAAGAAGCCCTTCTCAGATTCCTCAAAGACAGTGTTAATGGACTGCTCCCGATACATAAGTGTAACTCTGTGAGATGAATTCACACATCACCAAGAAGTTTCTAAGAAAGCTTCTTTCTAGTTTTCATCTGTGGATATTTCCTTTGTCACTGTATGTTCATTGCGCTATGAAGTATCTAATTGCAGATTTCCAGAAAACTGTGCTAACAAATGATCACTGAAGAGAAACGTGTAACTCTGGAGTTGCATTCACACATGGCAATGCAGTTTCTCAGAAAGCTTCTCTTTAGTTATTATGTGAGGATATTTCCTTTATCACCATGGGCCCCAATAGGCTCCCAAATATCACTTTGCAGATTCCACGAAAAGAGTGTTAGCAAACTGCTTCTTGAGGCAGAGGTTGTAACTCTGTGAGATGAACTCACAGATCAGAAAGAAGTTTCTCAGAAAGCTTCTTTCACGTTTTGAACGGATGAAATTTCCTTTATCAGCGTAGGCCTCAATGTGATCCAAAGAAGCCCTTCTCAGATTCCTCAAAGACAGTGTTAATGGACTGCTCCACGAAACATAAGTGTAACTCTGTGAGATGAATTCACACATCACCAAGAAGTTTCTAAGAAAGCTTCTTTCTAGTTTTCATCTGTGGATATTTCCTTTGTCACTGTTGTTCATTGCGCTATGAAGAAGTATAATTGCAGATTTCCAGAAAACTGTGCTAACAAACTGATCACTGAAGAGAAACGTGTAACTCTGTGAGTTGCATTCACACATGGCAATGCAGTTTCTCAGAAAGCTTCTCTTTAGTATTATGTGAGGATATTTCCTTATCACCATGGGCCCAATAGGCTCCCAAATATCACTTTGCAGATTCCACGAAAAGAGTGTTAGCAAACTGCTTCTTGAGGCAGAGGTTGTAACTCTGTGAGATGAACTCACAGATCAGAAAGAAGTTTCTCAGAAAGCTTCTTTCACGTTTTGAACGGATGAAATTTCCTTTATCAGCGTAGGCCTCAATGTGATCCAAAGAACCCTTCTCAGATTCCTCAAAGACAGTGTTAATGGACTGCTCCACGAAACATAAGTGTAACTCTGTGAGATGAATTCACACATCACCAAGAAGTTTCTAAGAAAGCTTCTTTCTAGTTTTCATCTGTGGATATTTCCTTTGTCACTGTAATGTTCATTGCGCTATGAAGTATCTAATTGCAGATTTCCAGAAAACTGTGCTAACAAACTGATCACTGAAGAGAAACGTGTAACTCTGTGAGTTGCATTCTCACATGGCAATGCAGTTTCTCAGAAAGCTTCTCTTTAGTTATTATGTGAGGATATTTCCTTTATCACCATGGGCCCCAATAGGCTCCCAAATATCACTTTGCAGATTCCACGAAAAGAGTGTTAGCAAACTGCTTCTTGAGGCAGAGGTTGTAACTCTGTGAGATGAACTCACAGATCAGAAAGAAGTTTCTCAGAAAGCTTCTTTCACGTTTTGAACGGATGAAATTTCCTTTATCAGCGTAGGCCTCAATGTGATCCAAAGAAGCCCTTCTCAGATTCCTCAAAGACAGTGTTAATGGACTGCTCCACGAAACATAAGTGTAACTCTGTGAGATGAATTCACACATCACCAAGAAGATTCTAAGAAAGCTTCTTTCTAGTTTTCATCTGTGGATATTTCCTTTGTCACTGTTGTTCATTGCGCTATGAAGTATCTAATTGCAGATTTCCAGAAAACTGTGCTAACAAACTGATCACTGAAGAGAAACGTGTAACTCTGTGAGTTGCATTCACACATGGCAATGCAGTTTCTCAGAAAGCTTCTCTTTAGTTATTATGTGAGGATATTTCCTTTATCACCATGGGCCCCAATAGGCTCCCAAATATCACTTTGCAGATTCCACGAAAAGAGTGTTAGCAAACTGCTTCTTGAGGCAGAGGTTGTAACTCTGTGAGATGAACTCACAGATCAGAAAGAAGTTTCTCAGAAAGCTTCTTTCACGTTTTGAACGGATGAAATTTCCTTTATCAGCGTAGGCCTCAATGTGATCCAAAGAAGCCCTTCTCAGATTCCTCAAAGACAGTGTTAATGGACTGCTCCACGAAACATAAGTGTAACTCTGTGAGATGAATTCACACATCACCAAGAAGTTTCTAAGAAAGCTTCTTTCTAGTTTTCATCTGTGGATATTTCCTTTGTCACTGTAATGTTCATTGCGCTATGAAGTATCTAATTGCAGATTTCCAGAAAACTGTGCTAACAAACTGATCACTGAAGAGAAACGTGTAACTCTGTGAGTTGCATTCACACATGGCAATGCAGTTTCTCAGAAAGCTTCTCTTTAGTTATTATGTGAGGATATTTCCTTTATCACCATGGGCCCCAATAGGCTCCCAAATATCACTTTGCAGATTCCACGAAAAGAGTGTTAGCAAACTGCTTCTTGAGGCAGAGGTTGTAACTCTGTGAGATGAACTCACAGATCAGAAAGAAGTTTCTCAGAAAGCTTCTTTCACGTTTTGAACGGATGAAATTTCCTTTATCAGCGTAGGCCTCAATGTGATCCAAAGAAGCCCTTCTCAGATTCCTCAAAGACAGTGTTAATGGACTGCTCCACGAAACATAAGTGTAACTCTGTGAGATGAATTCACACATCACCAAGAAGTTTCTAAGAAAGCTTCTTTCTAGTTTTCATCTGTGGATATTTCCTTTGTCACTGTAATGTTCATTGCGCTATGAAGTATCTAATTGCAGATTTCCAGAAAACTGTGCTAACAAACTGATCACTGAAGAGAAACGTGTAACTCTGTGAGTTGCATTCACACATGGCAATGCAGTTTCTCAGAAAGCTTCTCTTTAGTTATTATGTGAGGATATTTCCTTATCACCATGGGCCCCAATAGGCTCCCAAATATCACTTTGCAGATTCCACGAAAAGAGTGTTAGCAAACTGCTTCTTGAGGCAGAGGTTGTAACTCTGTGAGATGAACTCACAGATCAGAAAGAAGTTTCTCAGAAAGCTTCTTTCACGTTTTGAACGGATGAAATTTCCTTTATCAGCGTAGGCCTCAATGTGATCCAAAGAAGCCCTTCTCAGATTCCTCAAAGACAGTGTTAATGGACTGCTCCACGAAACATAAGTGTAACTCTGTGAGATGAATTCACACATCACCAAGAAGTTTCTAAGAAAGCTTCTTTCTAGTTTTCATCTGTGGATATTTCCTTTGTCACTGTAATGTTCATTGCGCTATGAAGTATCTAATTGCAGATTTCCAGAAAAACTGTGCTAACCACTGATCACTGAAGAGAAACGTGTAACTCTGTGAGTGCATTCACACATGGCAATGCAGTTTCTCAGAAAGCTTCTCTTAGGTATTATGTGAGGATATTTCCTTATCACATGGGCTCCAATAGGCTCCCAAATATCACTTTGCAGATTCCACGAAAAGAGTGTAGCAAACTGCTTCTTGAGGCAGAGGTTGTAACTCTGTGAGATGAACTCACAGATCAGAAGAAGTTTCTCAGAAAGCTTCTTTCACGTTTTGAACGGATGAAATTTCCTTTATCAGCGTAGGCCTCAATGTGATCCAAGAAGCCCTTTTCAGATTCCTCAAAGACAGTTAATGGAATGCTCCACGAACATAAGTGTAACTCTGTGAGATGAATTCACACATCACCAAGAAGTTTCTAAGAAAGCTTCTTTCTAGTTTTCATTTGGATATTTCCTTTGTCACTGTAATGTTCATTGCGCTATGAAGTATCTAATTGCAGATTTCCAGAAAACTGTGCTAACAAACTGATCACTGAAGAGAAAGTGTAACTCTGTGAGTTGCATTCACACATGGCAATGCAGTTTATCAGAATGCTTCTCTTAAGTTATTATGTGAGGATATTTCCTTTATCACCATGGGCCCCATAGGCTCCCAAATATCACTTTGCAGATTCCACGAAAAGAGTGTTAGCAAACTGCTTCTTGAGGCAGAGGTTGTAACTCTGTGAGATGAACTCACAGATCAGAAAGAAGTTTCTCAGAAGCTTCTTTCACGTTTTGAACGGATGAAATTTCCTTTATCAGCGTAGGCCTCAATGTGATCCAAAGAAGCCCTTGTCAGATTCCTCAAAGACAGTGTTAATGGATTGCTCCACGAAACATAAGTGTAACTCTGTGAGATGAATTCACACATCACCAAGAAGTTTCTAAGAAAGCTTCTTTCTAGTTTTCATCTGTGGATATTTCCTTTGTCACTGTAATGTTCATTGCGCTATGAAGTATCTAAATGCAGATTTCCAGAAAACTGTGCTAACAAAACTGTCACTGAAGAGAAACGTGTAACTCTGTGAGTTGCATTCACACATGGCAATGCAGTTTCTCAGAAAGCTTCTCTTAGTTATTATGTGAGGATATTTCCTTTATCACCATGGGCCCCAATAGGCTCCCAAATATCACTTTGCAGATTCCACGAAAAGAGTGTTAGCAAACTGCTTCTTGAGGCAGAGGTTGTACTCTGTGAGATGAACTCACAGATCAGAAAGAATTTCTCAGAAAGCTTCTTTCACGTTTGAACGGATGAATTTCCTTTATCAGCGTAGGCCTCAATGTGATCCAAAGAAGCCCTTCTCAGATTCCTCAAGACAGTGTTAATGGACTGCTCCACGAAACATAAGTGTAACTCTGTGAGATGAATTCACACATCACCAAGAAGTTTCTAAGAAAGCTTCTTTCCAGGTTTTCATCTTAGGTCATTTCTTTTGTCACCATAAACTTCATGCGTATGAACTTCAATTGCAGATTCCAGAAAACTGTGTTCACAAACCAATACTGAAGAGGAAACGTGTACTCTGATCAGTTGCTTCAAACATGGTAATGCAGTTCTCAGAAGGCTTCTTTCCAGTTTTAATCTAGGGATATTTCTTTTCCCCATAGCCCTCAATTAGCTCCAAATATCACTTTGAGGAATCCACGACAACGTGTTAGCAACTGATCCTAGAAGGGAGGGTGGAACTCTGGTGATGAAGTCACAAATCAGAAAGCAATCTCTCAGAAAGCTTCTCTCTAGTTTTTATGTGAGGATACATCCTTTTTCACCATGGGCCCTATGGGCTCCCAAATATCACTTTGCAGATCCAAGAAAACGGTGTTAGAAAACTGTTCCAAGAAGGGAAGGGTGGAAATCTGTGTGATGAAGTCACATATCAGAAAGATAATCTCTCAGAAAGCTTATCTCTAGTTATTATGTGGGATATTTCCTTTTCACCATGGGTCCCATGGGCTCCCAAAATATCCCTTTGCATTTCCACTAAAAGAGTGTTGGCAGCATGCTTCCTGAGGTCTAAGTTGTAAGTCTGTAAGATGAACTCACTTATCAGAAAGAAGTTTCTCAGAAGCCCTTTCACGTTTTGAACTGATGTGAAAATTTCTTTATCAGCGTAGGCCTCCAATGCGATCCCAAAGAGCCCTCTCAGGTTCCTCAAAGACAGTGTTTAATGGACGTCCAAGAAACATAAGTGTAACTCTGTGAGATAAATTCACAAATCACGAAGAGAGGTTTCTTAGAAAGTTTGTATTTAGTTCATTGAGGATTTTCCTTTGTCACCGTAGCTTCATTGCCACTAGAAGTAGCCCTTGCAGATTTTCCAGAAACTGTGTTGCAAACTGATCCTGAGGAACTGTGTAAATCTGTGATTTGCATTCACACATGGCAATGCAGTTTCTCAGAGCTTCTTTCCAGTTTTGATGGGATATTTCCTTTTTAACATAGACATTCAATGAGTTCTCAATGGTCACTTTGTAGACCAAGACAATAGTGTCAGCAAACTGGTCCAAGAACGGAAGGTGGAACCCCGTTGATGAGTCACATCCAGAAAGCCAATCACTCAGAAGCTTCTCTCTCTATTATAGATGGGATATTTCCTTTTTCACCATGGGCCCTATGAGTCCAACAATATCTTTGCAGATTGACAGACAACAGTGTTAGCAAACTGTTCCAAGAAAGGGAGGGTGGAACTCGTTGTGATGAAGTCACCATCAGAAAGCAATCCCTCAGAAGCTTCTCCCTAGTTCATCTTTGAGGATATTTCCTTTTTCACCATGGGTCCCAATGGGCTCCCAAATATCATTGCAGAATCCACGACAACAGTTTAGCATACTGTTCCAAGAAGGGAAGGGTGGAACTCTGGTATGAATCACGCATCAGAAAGCAATCTCTCAGAAAGCTTCTCTTTAGTTATATTTGAGGATATTTCGTTTTTCACATGGGCCCCTATGGGCGCCGAATATCACTTTGCAGATCACGAAAAGAGTGTTAGGATGCTCCGAGGGTCTAAGTACCTGTGAGATGAATTCACAGATCAGAAAGAACTTTCCAGTAATATTCTTTCAAGTTTTGAAACTGATATTTACTTTTATCAGCGTATGCCTCCAATACGATCCAAAGCCCTTCGTAGTTTCCTCAAAGACAGTTTAATGGACTGCTGCCGAAACAATAAGTGTAACTCGTGAGATTGACATCCAACCAAGAAGTTTTAGGAAAGTCTTCTAGTTTTCATCTGAGGATATTTCATTCTCACCATAAGCTTTGCGGCAAGAAATATTAATTGCAGATTCCAGAACCTGTGTTAGCAAACGATCACTGAAGAGAAACGTGTAATTCTGTGAGTTGCATTCAACCATGGCAATTGCAGTTCTCAGAAGGGTTCATTCTGTTTTGATCTGTGGATATTTCCTTTTTTCACCATAGCCCTCATTGGAGCTCCCAAAATATTCATGTCGCAGAATCCTCGATAACAGTTTTAGCAAACTCTTGCCAAGAAAGCAAGGGTGGAACTTGGGTGTGATGAAGTCCTCATCAGAAAGCAATTCTCCAGAAAGCTTCTCTGTAGTAATTATGTCAGGATATTTCCTTTTCATCATGGGCCCCTATAGGCGCTCAAATATCACTTTGCAAGAACCCACTACAACAGTGTTAGCAAACTGTTCCAAGAAGGAAGTGTGGAACTCTGTGTCATGAAATCACAAACATCAGAAAGCAGTCTCTCAGAAAGCTTCTCTCTAGTTATTATCTGAGCTTATTGCTTTTCACCAAGGGCCCCGATGGGCTACCATATATAGTTGAGATTCCATGAAAAGATTGTTAGCAAACTTCTCCTATGAGGTCTAAGTGTAACTTGTGAGGAGAATTCACAGATCAGAAAGAGTTTCTCAGAAAGCTTCTTTCAAATTTTGAACTGATGATATTCCTTTTTTCAGCATAGGCCTCAAGCGATCCAAAGAAGCCCTTCTCGTTTCCTCAAAGACAGGTTATTGGCTGCTCCATGAAAACATAAGTGTACTTCGGTGAGATGAATTCACAAATCACCGAGAGTTTCTAAGAAAGTTTCTTTCTAGGATGGCCGAATAGGAATATCTCCAGTCTCCAACTCTCCGCCCACGCGAGCGACACGAAGACCGGTGATTCTGGGTAGTTTCAACTGAGGTACTGGAGTCATCTCACTAGGAGTGCCGGGACATCGGGGGCTGGTCAGTTGCTGCAGCCGGCCAGCGAGAGCTGAAGCAGGGCGAGGAGGTACGCCTCACCTGGGAAGGCAAGGGGGAGGTATCCTTTTCCTAGCCAGGGGGAACTGAGACACACAAACACTGGGAAATCGGGGGTAATCCACCCCAATACGTGCTCTAAGACAACGGGCACACCAGAAGAATTATCCCTCACCTGGCCGGGAGGGTCCACGACCACGGAGCCTCCCTCATTGTTAACATAGCAGTCTGCGAGGATTAACGCGAGGGCAGCAGCGAGGGCTGGGGGAGGGCCGCTGCCATTGTTGAGACTAACATAGTTAAACAAAGTCTGTGGGAAGCTCAAACTGGTGTGGAGCTCACAGCAGCTCAAGGAAACCTGCCTGTCTCTAGACTCACCTCTGGGGGGCGGGCTCAGCTACAAAAACAACAGGGGAAGCAAAAGAGGCCTGAGCAGACGCGAAGGACTCTGTCTGACAGCTTTGAAGAGAGCAGGGGATCTCCCAACACGGAAGGTAGAGATCTTGAGAACGGACAGGACTGCATGCTCAAGTGGGCACTGACCCCCGGTAGCCTCACAGGGGAGAACATCCCCACTAGGGGCAGTGTGACACCCCACACTCACACGGGTGGAGTACACCCCTGAGAGGAGCTTCCAAAGAAAGAATCAGACAGAACACTCGCTGTTCAGCAATATTCTTCTTCTGGAACCTTGCTGCTGATACCCAGGCAAACAGGGTCTGGAGGGGACCTCAAGCAATCTCCAACTGACCTACAGTGAGGGTCCAGACTGCAAGAGGAACACTATCAAACAGGAAGGACACCTATCACAAAACCCATCAGTACGTCACCATCATTCAAAGACCAGAGACAGATAAAAACACAAAGATGGGGAAAAAGCAGGGCAGAAAAAAGTGAAATCAAAAATAAGAGCGATCTCCCTGCAAGGAGCGCAGCCATGCAGTAACGGATCGAAGCTGTTCAGAGAATGGACTTGATGAGATGAGAGAAGAAGGCTTCAGTCCATCAAATCTCAGAGCTAAAGGGGAATTACGTACCCAAGCAAAGAAACTAAAAATCTTGAAAAAAGAGTGGAAGAATTGACAGCTAGATTAATTAATGCAGAGAAGGTCATAAACGAAATGACAGAGATGAACAAAACCATGACACGTAGAAAACAGTGGACAAAGCACAAGCTTCATAACCGACTGATCAACTGAAGAAGAGTATAGCGATTGCGATATAAATGAATAAGGAGAAGAGAAACCAAAAAAAAAAAAAAGAAGAAGAAAAAGAAATGAGAAAGACTGCTCAAGAAGTATGGGATTAGTAAAAAGACCAAATCTACGTCTGATTGGGGGTGCCTTGAAAGTGAGGGGGGTAAATGGAACCAGGTTGGGAAAAAACGCTCAGGATATCGTCCAGGAGAACGTCCCCAACATAGTAGGGAGGCAAACATTCAAATCAGGAAATACAGAGAACGCACAAAAGATATCCTCACAGAGAGCAACTCTCAAGACAACATCATTGCCTAGATGTCACCAAAGTTGAAATGAAAGAAAAAATGTGTAAGGGAGCCAGAGAGAGAAAGGCTCGGGGTACCCACAAAGGGAAGCCCATCAGACTAACAGCAGATCTTCGGCAGAAGAAAATCTACAAGCCAGAAGAGTGGGGGCCAAGTATTCAACGTTCTAAAGAAAAGAATTTTCAACCCAGAATTTTAGATCCAGCCAAACTAAGTTTCATCAGTTGAAGGGAGAAAGTAAAATCTTACAGATAAGCAAATGCTTAGAGATTTTGTCACACACGGCCTGCCTTACAAGAGCCCTGAAGAAAGCACTAAACAGATAAGGAACAAACCGTACCAGGCCATCATCAAAAACATGCCAAAATAAAGACAGAGGCTAGGAAGAAGAACGAAACTGCAGTCGAACTAACGAGCAAAATAAACCAGTTAATATCATAAGTGCAGGATCTAATTTCACACCATGAACAAATTAAACCTTAAATGTTAAGGACTAAATGCTCCAATTAAAAAGACACAGACTGAAACGGATAAAAGAGTCAAGACCCAGCAGTCTGCTGTATTCAGGAGACCCATCTCAAATCAGAGAGACATACATAGGCTCAAAATAAAGGGATGGAGGAAGATCTACCAAGCAAATGGAGAACAAAAAAAAGCAGGGGTTGCTAATCCTAGTCTCTGATAAAACAGACTTGAAACCATCAAAGATGAAAAGAGACAAAGAAGGCCATTACATAATGGTAAAGGGATCAATTCAACAGGAAGAGCTAACTCTCCTAAATATATATGCACCCAATACAGGAGCACCCAGATTCATAAAGCAAGTCCTTAGAGACTTACAAAGAGACTTAGACTCCCATACAATAATAATGGGAGACTTCAACACTCCACTGTCAACATTAGACAGATCAACGAGACAGAAAGTTAACAAGGATATCCAGGAATTGAACTCATCTCTGCACCAAGCGGACCTAATAAACATCTATAGAACTCTCCACCCCAAATCAACAGAATATACATTCTGCTAAGCACCACAGCGCACTTATTCCAAATTGACCACATAATTGGAAGTAAAGCACTCCTCAGCAAATGTAAAAGAATAGAAATTATAACAAACTGTCTCTCAGACCACAGTGCAATCAAACTAGAACTCAGGACTAAGAAACTCAATCAAAACCGCTCAACTACATGGAAACTGAACAACCTGCTCCTGAATGACTACTGGGTACATAACGAAATGAAGGCAGAAATAAAGATGTTCTATGAAACCAATGAGAAGAAAGATACAACATACCAGAATCTCTAGAACACATTTAAAGCAGTGTGTACAGGGAAATTTATAGCACTAAATGCCCACAAGTGAAAGCAGGAAAGATCTAAAATTGACACTCTAACATCAAAATTAAAAGAACTAGAGAGGCAAGAGCAAACACATTCAAAAGCTAGCAGAAGGCAAGAAATAACTCAGATCAGAGCAGAACTGAAGGAGATAGAGACACAAAAACCCTCCAAAAAATCAATGAATCCAGGAGTTGGTTTTTTGAAAAGATCAACAAAATTGACAGACTGCTAGCAAGACGAATAAAGAAGAAAAGAGAGAGGAATCAATAGATGCAATAAAAATGATAAAGGGGATATCACCAACGACCCCACAGAAATACAAACTACCATCAGAGAATACTATAAAAACATCTACGCAAATCAACTAGAAAATCCAGAAGAAATGGATAATTTCCTGAACACTTACACTCTCCCAAGACTAAACCAGGAAGAAGTTGAATCCCTGAATAGACCAATATCAGGCTCTGAAATTGAGGCAACATTTAATCGCCTAAACACCAAAAAAACTCCAGGACCAGATGGATTCACAGCTGAATTCTACCAGAGGTACAAGGAGGAGCTGGTACCATTCCTTTTGAAACTATTCTAATCAGTAGAAATAGAGAGAATCCTCCCTAACTCATTTTATGAGGCCAACATCATCCTGATACCAAAGCCTGGCAGAGACACAACAAAAAAAGAGAATTTTAGACCAATATCCCTGATGAACATCGATGCAAAAATCCTCAATAAAATACTGGCAAACCGGATTCAGCAGCACATCCAAAAGCTTATCCACCATGATCAAGTGGGCTTCATCCCTGGGATGCAAGGCTGGTTCAACATTCGCAAATCAATAAACATAATCCAGCATATAAACACAACCAAAGTCAAGAACCACCTGATTATCTCAATAGATGCAGAAAAGGCTTTGGAGAAAATTCAACAGCCTTTCATGCTAAAAAGCTCAATAAATTCGGTATTGATGGAACATACCTCAAAATAATAAGAGCTATTTATGACAAACCCACAGCTAATATCATACTGAATGGGCAAAAACTGGAAAAATTCCCTTTGAAAACTGGTATAAGACAGGGATGCTCTCTCTCTCCACTCCTATTCAACATAGTGTTGGAAGTCCTGGCTAGGGCAATCAGGCAAGAGAAAGAAATCAAGGGTATTCAGTTAGGAAAAGAAGAAGTCAAATTGTCCCTGTTTGCAGATGACATGATTGTATATTTAGAAAACCCCAACGTCTCAGCCCAAAATCTCCTTAAGCTGACAAGCAACTTCAGCAAAGTCTCAGGATACAAAATTAATGTGCAAAAATCACAAGCATTCTTATACACCCATAACAGTCAAGCAGAGAGCCAAGTCAGGAATGAACTTCCATTCACAATTGCTTCAAAGAGAATAAAATACCTAGGAATCCAACTTACAAGGGATGTAAAGGACCTCTTCAAGGAGAACTACAAACCACTGCTCAGTGAAATCAAAGACGACACAAACAATTGGAAGAACATACCATGCTCATGGATAGGAAGAATCAATATCGTGAAAATGGCCATACTGCCCAAGGTTATTTATAGATTCAATGCCATCCCCATCAAGCTACCAATGAGTTTCTTCACAGAATTGGAAAAAACTGTTTTAAAGTTCATATGGAACCAAAAAAGAGCGCTCATTGCCAAGACAATCCTAAGTCAAAAGGACAAAGCTGGAGGCGTCACGCTACCTGACTTCAAACTCTACTACAAGGTTACAGCAACCAAAACAGCATGGTTCTGGTTCCCAAACAGAGCTATAGACCAATGGAACAGAACAGAGGCCTCAGAAATAATACCACTCATCTACAGCCACCTGATCTTTGACAAACCTGAGAGAAACAAGAAATGGGGAAAGGATTCCTATTTAATAAATGGTGCTGAGAAAATTGGCTAGCCATAAGGAGAAAGCTGAAACTGGATCCTTTGCTTACTCCTTATACGAAGATTAATTTAAGATTGATTACAGACTTAAATGTTAGACCTAATACAATAAAAACCCTAGAAGAAAATCTAGGTAGTACCATTCAGGACATAGGCATGGGCAAGGACTTCATATCTAAAACACCAAAAGCAACGGCAGCAAAAGCCAAAAACCAAGAACTTTCTAAGAAATTTTCTTTCTAGTTTTCATCTGAGGATATTTCCTTTGTCACTGTAAGCTTCATTGCACTAAGAAGTATCCCATTGCAGATTTCCAGAGAACTGTGTTAGCAAACTGAGCACTGAAGAGAAACGTGTAACTCTGAGAGTTGCATTCACAAATGGCAATGCAGTTTCTCAGAAGGCTTCTTTCCAGTTTTGATCTGAGGATATTTCCTTTTTCACTTTAGGGCTCAATGAGCTCCCAAATATAACTTTGCAGAATCCACGACAACAGTCTTAGCAAAATGTTCCAAGAAGGGAAGGGGGGGACTCGGTGTGATGAAGTCACGCATCAGAAAGCAATCTTTCAGAAAGCTTCTCTCTAGTTATTTTGTGAGGATATTTCCTTTTTCACCATTGGCCACTATGGGCCCCAAATATCACTTTGCAGAATCCACGACAACAGTGTTTAGCAAACTGTTGCAAGAAGGGAAGGGATGAACTCTGTGTGATGAAGTCACACAACAGAAAGCAATCTCTCTGAAAGCTTCTCTCTAGTTATGGTCTGAGGATATTTCCTTTTTCACCATGGGCCTATATGGGCTCCCAAATATCACTTTGCAGATTCCACGAAAAGAGTGTCTGCAAACTGGTTCCTGAGGTCTAAGTTGTAACTCTGTGAGATGAATTCACAGATAAGAGAGAAGATTCTCAGAAAACTTCTTTCACCTTGTGAACTGATGATATTTCCTTTACCAGCGTAGGTCTCAATGCGATCCAAAGAAGTCCTTCTCAGGATCCTCAAAGACAGTGTTAATGGACTACTCCAAGAAACATAAGTGTAACTCTGTGAGATGAATTCACACATCACCAATAATTTTCTAAGAAAACTGCTTTCTAGTTTTCCTCTGAGGGTATTTCCATTCATGCCATAAGCTTCATTGCACTAAGAAGTATCTAATTGCAAATTTCCAGAAAACTGTGTTAGGAAACTGATCACTGAAAAGAAAAGTGTAACTCTGTGAGTTACATTCACTCATGACAATGCAGTTTCACAGAAGTCTTCTTTCCAGTTTTGATCTGAGGATATTTCATTTTTCACCATAGCCCTCAATGAGCTCCTAAATGTCACTTTGCAGAATCGACGACAACAGTGTTAGCAAACTGTTAAAAGAAGTGAAGGGTGGAACTCTGTGTGATGAAGTCACACATTAGAAAGCAATCTCTCAGAAAGCTTCTCTCTAGTTATTATGTGAGTTGATTTCCTTTTTCACCATGGGCCCCTATGGGCTCCAAAATATCACTTTGCAGAATCCACGACAACCTTGTTCGCAAACTGTTCCAAGAAGTAAAGGGTGGAACTCTGTGTGATGAAGTCACACATTAGAAAGCAATCTCTCATAAAGCTTCTCTCTGGTTATTATCTGAGGATATTTCCTTTTTCACCGTGGGCCACTATGGGCTCCCAAATTACACTTTGCAGATTCCACGAAAAGAGTGTTAGCAAACCGCTTCCTGATGTCTAATTTGTAACACTGCGAGACGAATTCACAGATGAGAAAGACGTTTCTCAGAAAGCTTATTTCACGTTTTGAACTGATGATATTTCCTTTATCAGCGTAGACCTCAATACGATCCAAAGAAGCCCTTCTCAGGTTCCTCAAAGACAATGTTAATGGACTGACCCACGAAACATAAGTGTAACTCTGTGAGATGAATTCACACATCACCAAGAAGTTTCTAAGAAAGCTTCTTTCTAGTTTTCATCGGAGGATATTTCCTTTGTCAACGTAAGCTTCAATGCGTTAAGAAGTATCCCATTGCAGATTTCCAGAAAACTGTGTTAGCAAACTGATCACTGAAGAGAAACCTGTAACTCTGTGAGTTGCATTCACACATGGCAATGTAGTTTCTGAGAAGGCTTCTTTACAGTTTTGATCTGAGGATATTTCCTTTTTCACCATAGAGCTCAATGAGCTCCCAAATATCCCTTTGCGGAATCCACGACAACAGTGTTAGCAAACTGTTCCAAGAAGGCAAGGGTGGAACTCTGTGTGATGAATGCACAAATCAGAAAGAAATCTCTCAGAAAGATTCTCTCTAGTTAATATCTGAGGATATTTCCTTTTTCACCATGGGCCCTTATGGACTCCCAAATATCCCTTTGCAGATTCCACTAAAAGACTGTTAGCAAACTGCCTCCGGAGGAATAAGGTGTAACTCTGTGAGATGAATTTACACATCCTCGAGAAGGTTCTAAGAAAGCTTATTTCTAGTTTTCATCTGAGGATATTTCCTTTTTCACCATGAGCTTCATTGCGCTAACAAGTATCCCCTTGCAGATTTCCAGAAAACTGTGTTAGGAAACCTATCACTGAAGAGAACCATGTAACTCTGCGATTTGCATTCACACACGGCAATGCAGTTTCTCAGAAGGCTTCTATCCAGTTTTAATCTGAGGATATTTCCTTCTTCACCATAGCCCTCAATGAGCTCCCAAATATCACTTTGCAGAATCCACGAAAACAGTCTTAGTAAACTGTTCCAAAAAGAGAAGGGGGGAACTGTTTGTGATGAACTCACACATCAGAAAGCAATCTCTCAGAAAGCTTCTCTGTATTTATTATGTGAGGATAATTCCTTTTTCACCATAGGCCCCTATGGGCTCCAAAATATCACTTTCTAGATTCCAAGAAAAGAGTGTTAGCAAACTGATTCCTGCGGTCTAAGTTGTAATTCTGTGAGAAGAATTCACAGATCAGAAAGAGGTTTCTCAGAATGCTTCTTTCACGTTTTGAACTGATGATATTTCCTTTATCAGCGTAGTCCTCCATACGATCCAGGAAGCCCTTCTCAGGTTTTTCAAAGACAGTGCTAATGGACTGCTCCACGAAACATAAGTGTAACTCTGTGAGATGAATTCACACATCATCAAGAAGTTTCTAAGAAGTCTTCTCTCTAGCTTTCATCTGAGGATATTTCCCTTGTCACTGAAAGCTTCCTTGCACTAAGAAGTATCTCATTGCAGATTTCCAGAAAACTTTGTTAGCAAACTCATCCCTGAAGAGAATGGAGTAACTCTGTGAGTTGCATTCACACATGGCAATGCAGTTTCTCAGAAGGCTTCTTTCCTGCTTTTATCTGAGGATATTTCCTTTTTAACCATAGCCCTCAATGAGCTCCCAAATATCACTTTGCAGAATCCACGACAACAGTGTTAGCTAACTGTACCAAGAAGGGAGGGGTGGAATTCTGTGTGATGAAGTCACACATCAGAAAGCAATCTCTCAGAAAGCTTGTCTATAGTTATTATCTGAGAGTATTTCCTTTTTCACCATGGGCCCCTATGGGCTCCCAAACATCACTTTGCAGAGTCCACGACAACAGTGTTAGCAAACTGTTGAAAAAAGGGAGGGTGGAACTCTGTGTGATGAATTCAACATCAGAAAGCAATCTCTCAGAAACCTTCTCTCTAGTTAATATCTCAGGATATTTCCTTTTTCACCATGTTCCCCTATTGGCTCCCAAATATCAGATTGCAGAATGAACGGCAACAGTGTTAACAAAATGTTCCAGGGAGGGAAGGGTGGAACTGTGTGTGATGATGTCACACATCAGAAAGCAATCTCTCAGAAAGCTTCTCTCTAGTTATTATGTGAGGATATTACCTTTTTCACCTTGGGCCCCTATGCGCTCCCAAATATCACTTTGCAGATTCCACGAAAAGAGTGGTAGTAAACTGCTTCCTGAGGTCTAAGTTGTAAGTCTGTGAGATGAATTCACAGATCAGAAAGACTATTCTCAGAAAGTTTCTTTCACGTTGTGAATTGATGATATTTCCTTTATCAGCATACACCTCAATGCGATCCAAAGAAGCCCTTCTCAGGTTCCTCAAAGACAGTGTTAATGGACTGCTCCATGAAACATAAGTGTAACTCTGCGAGACGAATTCACACATCACCAAGAAGTTTCTAAGAAAGCTTCTTTCTAGTTTTCATCTGATGATATTTCCTTTGTCAACGTGAGCTTCATTGCGCTAAGATGTATCTAATTGCAGATTTCCAGAAAAATTTTAGCAAACTGATCACTGAAGAGAAAGTGTAACTCTGTGAGTTGCATTCACACATGGCAATACAGTTTCTCAGAAGGCTTCTTTCCTGTTTTGATCTGAGGATATTTCCTTTTCCACCATGTTCCCCTATGGGCTCCCAAATATCACTTTGCAGAATCCACGACAACAGTGTTAGGAAACTGTTCCAAGAAGGGAAGGGTGGAACTCTGTGTGATGAAGTAACACATCAGAAAGCAATCTCTCAGAAAACTTCTCTAGTTATTATGTGAGGATATTTCCTTTTACTCCTTGGGCCCCTATGGGCTCCCAAATATCACTTTGCAGATTCCACGAAAAGAGGGTTAGCACACTGCTTCCTGAGGTCTAAGGTGTAACTCTGTGAGATGAATTCACAGATCAGAACGAAATTCCTCAGAAAGCTTCTTTCACGTTTTGAACTGATTATAATTCCTTTATCAGCGTAGACCTCAATGCGATCCAAAGAAGCCTTTCTCAGCTTCCTCAATGACAGTGTTAAGGGACTGCTCCACGAAATCTAAGTGTAACTCTGTGGGATGAATTCACACATCACCAAGAAGTTTCTTAGAAAGCTGCTTTGTAGTTTTCTTCTGAGGATACATCCTTAGTCATCGTAGGCTTCATCGTGCTTAGAAGTATCCCATTGCCGATTTCCAGAAAACTTTGTTAGCAAACTGATCCCTGAAGAGAAAAGTGTCAATCTGTGAGTTGCATTCACAATGGCAATGCAGTTTCTCAGAAGGCTTCTTTCCACTTTTGATCCTTTTTCACAATAGCCCTCAATGAGCTCCCAAATATCATTTTGCAGAAACCACGACAACAGTGTTAGCAAACTGTTCCAAGTATTGAAGGTTGGAAGTCCGTGTGATGATGTCACACATCAGAAAGCAATCTCTCAGAAAATTTCTCTCTAGTTATTATATAAGGATAATTCCTTTTTCACCATGTTCTTCTATGGGCTCCCAAATATCACTTTGCAGAATGAACGACAACAGTGTTAGCAAAATGTTCCAGGAAGGCAAGGGTGGAACTCTTTGTGATGAAGTCACACATCAGAAAGCAAACTCCCAGAAAGCTTCCCTCTAGTTATTATCTGAGGATATTTCCTTTTTCACCATGGGCCCCTATGGGCTCCCAAATATCACTTTGCATATTCCACGAAAAAGGTGTTAGCAAACTGCTTCTTGAGGTCTAAGTTGTAACTCTGTGGGATGAATTCACAGATTAGAAAGAAGAATCTCAGACAGCTTTTTCCAAGTTTTGAACTGATGATATTTCCTTTATCAGCGTAGGCCTCAATACGATCCAAAGAAGCCCTTCTCAGGTTCCTCAAAGACAGTGCTAGTGGACTGATCCACGAAACATAAATGTGACTCTGTGAGATGAATTCACACATCACCAAGAAGTTTCTAAGAAAGCTTCTTTCTAGATTTCATCTGAGGACATTTCCTTTGTCACCATAGGCTTCATTGTGCTATGAAGTATCTAATTGCAGATTTCCAGAAAACTGTGTTAACAAACTGATCACTGAAGAGAAACGTGTAACTCTGTGAGTTGCATTCACACATCGCAGTGCAGTTTCTCAGAAAGCTTCTCTGTAGTTATTATGTGAGGATATCTCCTTTTTCACCATAGCCCTCAATGAGCTCCCAAATATCACATTGCTGAATCCACGAGAACACTGTTATCAAAGTGTTCCAAGAAGGGAAGGGAGGAACTCTGTGTGATGAAGTCACACATCAGAAAGCAATCGCTCACAAAGCTTCTCACTCGTTATTATGTGAGGATATTTCCTTTTTCACCATGGGCCCCTATGGGCTCCCAAATGTCACATTGCAGAATCCACGAAAAGAGTGTTAGCAAACAGCTTCCTGAGGTCTATGTTGTTACTCATTGAGATGAATTCACAGATCAGAAGGAAGATTCTCAGAAAGCTTCTTTCACGTTTTAACTGATGATATTTCCTTTATCAGCATGGGCCTCAATACGATCCAAAGAAGCCCTTCTCAGGTCCCTCAAATATAGTGTTATTGGACTGCTCCATGAAACATAAGTGTAACTCTGTGAGATGAATTCACTCATCACCAAGAAGTTTCTAAGAAAGCTTCTTTCTAGTTTGCATCTGATGATATTTCCTTTGTTACCGTAACCTTCATTGCGCTAAGAAGTATCCCATTGCAGATTTCCAGAAAACTGTTTTAGCAAATGTATCACTGAAGAGAAACGTGGAACTCTGTGAGTTGCATTCACACATGGCCGTGCAGTTTCTCAGAAGGCTTCTTTCCAGTGTTGATCTGAGAGTATTTCCTCTTCAACGTAGCCCTCAATGAGCTCCCAAATATCACTTTGCAGAATCCACGACAGCAGTGTTAGCAAACTGTTCCAAGTAGGGAAGGGTGGAATTCTGTGTGATGAAGTCACACATCAGAAAGCAATCTCTCAGAAAGCTTCTCTCTAGTTATTATGTGAGGATATTTCCTTTTTCATCATAGGCCCCTATGGGCTCCCAAATATCACTGTGAAGATTCCACGAAAACAGTGTTAGCAAACTGCTTCCGGAGGTCTAAGTTGTAACTCTGTGGGATGCATTCACAGATTAGAAAGAAGACTCTCAGACAGCTTTTTTCAAGTCTTGAATTGATGATATTTCCTTTATCAGCACAGGCCTCAATACGATCCAAAGAAGTCCTTCTCAGGTTCCTCAAAGACAGTGCTAGTGGACTGCTCCATGAAACATAAGTGTAACTCTGTGAGATGAATTCACACATCACCAAGAAGTTCGTAGGAAAGCTTCTTTCTAGTTTTCATCTGAGGACATTTCCTTTGTCACCGTGAGCTTCATTGCGCTAAGAAGTATCTATTTGCAGATTTCCTTAAAACTGTGTTTGCAAACTGACTACTGAAGGGAAACGTGTAACTCTATGAGTTGCATTCACACATGCTAATGCAGTTTCTCAGAAGGCTTCTTTCCTGTTTTGATCAGTGGATATTTCCTTTTTCACCATGTTCCCCTATGGGCTCCCAAATATCACTTTGCCGAATCCACGACAACAGTGTTAGCAAACTCTTCCAAGAAGGGACGGGTTGAACTGTGTGTGATGAAGTCACACATCAGAAAGCAATCTCTCAGAAAGCTTCTCTCTAGTTATTATCTGAGGATATTTCCTTTTACTCCTTGGGCCCCTATGGGCTCCCAAATATCACTTTGCAGATTCCACGACAACAGTGTTAGCAAACTCTTCCAAGAAGGCACGGGTTGAACTCTGTGTGATGAAGTCACATATCAGAAAGCAATCTCTCAGAAAACTTCTCTGTAGTTATTATTTGAGGCTATTTCCTTTTACTCCTTGGGCCCCTATGGGCTCCCAAATATCACTTTGCAGAATCCACGAAAAGTGGGTTAGCACACTGTTTCCTGAGGTCTAAGGTGTAACTCTGTGAGATGATTTCACAGATCAGAAAGAAGTTTCTCAGAAAGCTTCTTTCACGTTTTGAACTGATGATATTTGCTTTATCAGTGTAGGCCTCTATGCGATCCAAAGTAGCCTTTCTCAGGATCCTCAAAGACAGTGTTAATGGACTGCTCCACGAAATATAAGTGTAACTCTGTGAGATGAATTCACACATCACCAAGAATTTTTTAGAAAGCTTCTTTCTAGTTTTCCTCTGAGGATATTTCCTTTGTCACCGTAAGCTTCATTGCACTTAGAAGTACCCCGTTGCCGATTTCCAGAAAACTTTGTTAGCAAACTCATCCCTGAAGAGAAAAGAGTAACTCTGTGAGTTGCATTCACACATGGCAATGCAGTTTCTCAGAAGGCTTCTTCCCAGTTTTGATCTGAGGATATTTCCTTTTTCACCATAGCCCTCAATGAGCTCCCAAATATCACTTTGCAGAATCCACGACAACAGTGTTAGCAAACTGTTTCAAGAGCGGAAGGGTGGAACTCTTTGTCATGAAGTCCCACGTCAGAAAGCAATCTCTCAGAAAGCTTCTCTCTAGTTATTATGTGAGAATATTTCCTTTTTCACCATGGGGCCCATGGGATCCCAAATATCACTTTGCAGAGTCCACGACAACAGTGTTAGCAAACTGTTCCAAGAAGGGACGGGTGGAACTCTGTGTGATGAAGTCACACATCAGAAAGCAATCTCTCAGAAAGCTTCTCTCTAGTTATTATGTGAGGATATTTCCTTTTTCACCATGTTCCCCTATGGGCTCCCAAATTTCCCTTTGCAGAATGAACGACAACAGTGTTAGCAAAATGTTTCGGGAAGGGAAGGGTGGAACTCTGTGTGATGAATTCACACATCAGAAAACAATCTCTCAGAAAGCTTCTCTCTAGTTATTATCTGAGGATATTTCCTTTTTCACCATGTTCCCCTATGGGCTCCCAAATATCCCTTTGCAGAATGAACGACAACAGTTTTAGCAAAATGTTCCAGGAAGGGAAGGGTGGAACTCTGTGTGATGAAGTCACACATCAGAAAGCAATCTCTCAGAAAGCTTCTCTCTAGATATTATCTGAGGATATTTCCTTTTTCACCATGTTCCCCTATGGGCTCCCAAATATCCCTTTGCAGAATGAACGACAACAGTGTTAGCAAAATGTTCCAAGAAGGGACGGGTGGAACTCTGTGTGATGAAGTCACACATCAGAAAGCAATCTCTCAGAAAGCTTCTCTCTAGTTATTATGTGAGGATATTTCATTTCTCACCATGGGCCCCTATGGGCTCCCAAATATCACTTTTCAGATTCCACGAAAAGAGTGGTAGCAAACTGCTTCCTGAGGTCTAAGTTGTAAGTTTGTGAGATGAATTCACAGATCACAACGAAGAATCTCAGACAGCATTTTTCAAGTTTTGAATGTATGATATTTCCTTTATCAGCATAGGCCTCAATACGATCCAAGGAAGCCCTTCTCACTTTCCTCAAAGACAGTGCTAATGGACTGCACCACGAAACATCAATGTTACTCTGTGAGATGAATTCACTCATTTCCAAGAAGTTCCTAGGAAAACTTCTTTCTAGTTTCCATCTGACGACATTTGTTTTGTCACTGTGAGCTTCATTGCGCTAAGATGTATCTAATTGCAGATTCCCAGAAAACTGTTTTAGCAAATTGATCACTGAAGAGAAACGTGTAACTCTGTGAGTTGCATTCCCACATGGCAATGCAGTTTCTCAAAAGGCTTCTTTCCTGTTTTGATCTGAGGATATTTCCTTTTTCACCATGTTCCCCAAAGGGCTCCCAAATATCACTTTACAGAATACACGACAACAGTGTTAGCAAACTGGTCCAAGAAGGGGAGGGTAGAACTCTGTGTGATGAAGTCACACATCAGAAAGCAATCTCTCAGAAAATTTCTCTCTAGTTATTATGTGAAGATATTTCCTTTTACTCCTTGGGCCCCTAGGGGCTCCCAAATATCACTTTGCAGATTCCACGAAAAGAGGGTTAGCAAACTGCTTCCTGAGGTCTAAGGTGTAACTCTGTGAGATGAAGTCACAGATCAGAAGGAAGTTCCTCAGAAAGCTTCTTTCACATTTTGAACTGATGATAATTCCTTTATCAGCGTAGCCCTCAATGCGATCAAAAGATGCCTTTCTCAGGTTCCTCAAAGACAGTGTTAATGGACTGCTCCATGAAACATAAGTGTAACACTGTGGGATGAATTCACACATCACCAAGAAGTTTCTAAGAAAGCTTCTTTGTAGTTTTCCTCTGAAGATACTTCCTTTGTCATCGTAAGCTTCATTGTGCTTAGAAGTATCCCATTGCCGATGTCCAGAAAACTTTGTTAGCAAACTGATCCCTGAATAGAAAAGTGCAACTCTGTGAGTTGCATTCACACATGGCAATGCAGTGTCTCAGAAGGCTTCTTTCCAGTTTTGAGCTGAGGATATTTCCTTTTTCACCATAGCCCTCAGTCGGCTCCCAAATATCACTTTGCAGAATCCACGACAACAGTGTTAGCAAACTGTTCCAAGAGGGGAAGGGTGGAACTCTGTGTGATGAAGTCACACATCAGAAAAGCAATCTCTCAGAAAGCTTCTCTCTAGTTATTATCTGAGGATATCTCCTTTTTCACCATGGGCCCCTACGGACTCCCAAATATCACTTTGCATATTCCACGAAAAGAGAGTGAGCAAACTGCTTCCTGAGGTGTAAGTTGTAACTCTGTGAGATGAAAGAGCATATCAGAAAGAAGTTTCTCCGAAAGCTGCTTTTAGGTTTTGAACTGATGATATTTCCTTGATCGGCGTAGGCCTCAATACGATCCAAAGAAGCCCTTCTCAGGTTCCTCAAAGACAGTGTTAATGGACTGCTGCAAGAAACATAAGTGTAACTCTGTGAGATGAATTCACACATCACCAAGAAGTTTCTAAGAAAGCTTCTTTCTAGTTTTCATGTGAGACTATATCCGTTGTCATCGTAAGCTTCAGTGCAGTAAGAAGTATCCCATTGCAGATTTCCAGAAAACTTTGTTAGCAAACTGGTCAGTGAAGAGAAACGTGTAACTCTGTGAATTGCATTCACCCATGACAGTGCAGGGTCTGAGAAGGTTTCTTTCCAGTTTTGATCTGAGGATATTTCCTTTCTCACCATAGCCCTCGATGAGATCCCAAATATCACTTTGCAGAGTCCACGACAACAGTGTTAGCAAACACTTCCAAGAACGGAAGGGTGGAACTCTATGTGATGAAGTCACACATGAGAAAGCAATCTCTCAGAAAGCTTCTCTCTAGTTATTATGTGAGGATATTTCCTTTTTCACCATGGGTCTCTATGGGTTACGAATTATCACTTTGCTGAATCCGCGACAACAGTTTCAGAAAACTCTTCCAAGAAGGGAAGGGTGCAACTCTGTGTGATGAAGTTACACATCAGAAAGCAATCTCTCAGCATGCTTCTGTCTCATTCATATGTGAGGATATTTCCTTTTTCACCATGGGCCCCTATGGGCTCCCAAATATACCTTTGCAGATACCACGAGAAGAGTGTTAGCAAACTGCTTCCTGAGGTCTAAGGTGTAACTCTATGAGATGAATTCACAGATCAGAAGAAACTTTCTCAGAAAGCTTCTTTCACGTTTTGAACGGATGATATTTCCTTTATCAGCATAGGCCTCAATATGATCCAAAGAAGCCCTTTTCTTGTTCCCCAAAGACAGTGTTAATGGACTGCTCCACGAAACACAAATGTAACTCTGTGAGATGAATTCAAACATCACCAAGAAGTTTCTAAGAAAGTTTCTTTTTAGTTTTCATCTGATGATATTTCCTTTGTCACCGTGAGCTTCATTGCGCTAAGAAGTATCCCAATGCAGATTTCCAAAAAACTGTGTTAGCAAACTGATCACGGAAGAGAAACGTGTAACTATGTGAGTTGCATTCACACATGGCAATGCAGTTTCTCAGAAAGCTTCCTTCCAGTTTTGATCTGCGGATATTTCCTTTGTCACCATAGCCCTCAATGAGCTCCCAATTATCACGTTGCAGGATCCACGACAACAGTGTTATCAAACTGTTCCAAGAAGGGAAGGGAGGAACTCTGTGTGATGAAGTCACACATCAGAAAGCAATCGCTCACAAAGCTTCTCACTCGTTATTATGTGAGGATATTTCCTTTTTCACCATGGGCCCCTATGGGCTCCCAAATGTCACATTGCAGAATCCACGAAAAGAGTGTTAGCAAACAGCTTCCTGAGGTCTATGTTGTTACTCATTGAGATGAATTCACAGATCAGAAGGAAGATTCTCAGAAAGCTTCTTTCACGTTTTAACTGATGATATTTCCTTTATCAGCATGGGCCTCAATACGATCCAAAGAAGCCCTTCTCAGATTCCTCAAATATAGTGTTATTGGACTGCTCCATGAAACATAAGTGTAACTCTGCGAGATGAATTCACTCATCACCAAGAAGTTTCTAAGAAAGCTTCTTTCTAGTTTGCATCTGATGATATTTCCTTTGTTACCGTAGCCTTCATTGCACTAAGAAGTATCCCATTGCAGATTTCCAGAAAACTGTTTTAGCAAATGTATCACTGAAGAGAAACGTGGAACTCTGTGAGTTGCATTCACACATGGCCGTGCAGTTTCTCAGAAGGCTTCTTTCCAGTGTTGATCTGAGAGTATTTCCTCTTCAACGTAGCCCTCAACGAGCTCCCAAATATCACTTTGCAGAATCCACGACAGCAGTGTTAGCAAACTGTTCCAAGTAGGGAAGGGTGGAATTCTGTGTGATGAAGTCACATATCAGAAAGCAATCTCTCAGAAAGCTTCTCTCTAGTTATTATGTGAGGATATTTCCTTTTTCATCATAGGCCCCTATGGGCTCCCAAATATCACTGTGAAGATTCCACGAAAACAGTGTTAGCAAACTGCTTCCGGAGGTCTAAGTTGTAACTCTGTGGGATGCATTCACAGATTAGAAAGAAGACTCTCAGACAGCTTTTTTCAAGTCTTGAATTGATGATATTTCCTTTATCAGCGCAGGCCTCAATACGATCCAAAGAAGTCCTTCTCAGGTTCCTCAAAGACAGTGCTAGTGGACTGCTCCATGAAACATAAGTGTAACTCTGTGAGATGAATTCACACATCACCAAGAAGTTCGTAGGAAAGCTTCTTTCTAGTTTTCATCTGAGGACATTTCCTTTGTCACCGTGAGCTTCATTGCGCTAAGAAGTATCTATTTGCAGATTTCTTTAAAACTGTGTTTGCAAACTGACTACTGAAGGGAAACGTGTAACTCTATGAGTTGCATTCACACATGCTAATGCAGTTTCTCAGAAGGCTTCTTTCCTGTTTTGATCAGTGGATATTTCCTTTTTCACCATGTTCCCCTATGGGCTCCCAAATATCACTTTGCCGAATCCACGACAACAGTGTTAGCAAACTCTTCCAAGAAGGGACGGGTTGAACTGTGTGTGATGAAGTCACACATCAGAAAGCAATCTCTCAGAAAGCTTCTCTCTAGTTATTATCTGAGGATATTTCCTTTTACTCCTTGGGCCCCTATGGGCTCCCAAATATCACTTTGCAGATTCCACGACAACAGTGTTAGCAAACTCTTCCAAGAAGGCACGGGTTGAACTCTGTGTGATGAAGTCACATATCAGAAAGCAATCTCTCAGAAAACTTCTCTGTAGTTATTATTTGAGGCTATTTCCTTTTACTCCTTGGGCCCCTATGGGCTCCCAAATATCACTTTGCAGATTCCATGAAAAGTGGGTTAGCACACTGTTTCCTGAGGTCTAAGGTGTAACTCTGTGATATGATTTCACAGATCAGAAAGAAGATTCTCAGAAAGCTTCTTTCACGTTTTGAACTGATGATATTTGCTTTATCAGTGTAGGCCTCTATGCGATCCAAAGTAGCCTTTCTCAGGATCCTCAAAGACAGTGTTAATGGACTGCTCCACGAAATATAAGTGTAACTCTGTGAGATGAATTCACACATCACCAAGAATTTTTTAGAAAGCTTCTTTCTAGTTTTCCTCTGAGGATATTTCCTTTGTCACCGTAAGCTTCATTGCACTTAGAAGTACCCCGTTGCCGATTTCCAGAAAACTTTGTTAGCAAACTCATCCCTGAAGAGAAAAGAGTAACTCTGTGAGTTGCATTCACACATGGCAATGCAGTTTCTCAGAAGGCTTCTTCCCAGTTTTGATCTGAGGATATTTCCTTTTTCACCATAGCCCTCAATGAGCTCCCAAATATCACTTTGCAGAATCCACGACAACAGTGTTAGCAAACTGTTTCAAGAGGGGAAGGGTGGAACTCTTTGTCATGAAGTCCCACGTCAGAAAGCAATCTCTCAGAAAGCTTCTCTCTAGTTATTATGTGAGAATATTTCCTTTTTCACCATGGGGCCCATGGGATCCCAAATATCACTTTGCAGAGTCCACGACAACAGTGTTAGCAAACTGTTCCAAGAAGGGACGGGTGGAACTCTGTGTGATGAAGTCACACATCAGAAAGCAATCTCTCAGAAAGCTTCTCTCTAGTTATTATGTGAGGATATTTCCTTTTTCACCATGTTCCCCTATGGGCTCCCAAATTTCCCTTTGCAGAATGAACGACAACAGTGTTAGCAAAATGTTTCGGGAAGGGAAGGGTGGAACTCTGTGTGATGAAGTCACACATCAGAAAGCAATCTCTCAGAAAGCTTCTCTCTAGTTATTATCTGAGGATATTTCGTTTTTCACCATGTTCCCCTATGGGCTCCCAAATATTCACTTTGCAGAATGAACGATAACAGTGTTAGCAAAATGTTCCAGGAAGGGAAGGGTGGAACTCTGTGTGATGAAGTCACACATCAGAAAGCAATCTCTCAGAAAGCTTCTCTCTAGATTATTATCTGAGGATATTTCCTTTTTCACCATGTTCCCCTATGGGCTCCCAAATATCCCTTTGCAGAATGAACGACAACAGTGTTAGCAAAATGTTCCAAGAAGGGACGGGTGGAACTCTGTGTGATGAAGTCACACATCAGAAAGCAATCTCTCAGAAAGCTTCTCTCTAATTATTATGTGAGGATATTTTATTTCTCACCATGGGCCCCTATGGGCTCCCAAATATCACTTTTCAGATTCCACGAAAAGAGTGGTAGCAAACTGCTTCCTGAGGTCTAAGTTGTAAGTTTGTGAGATGAATTCACAGATCACAACGAAGAATCTCAGACAGCATTTTTCAAGTTTTGAATGTATGATATTTCCTTTATCAGCGTAGGCCTCAATACGATCCAAAGAAGCCCTTCTCACTTTCCTCAAAGACAGTGCTAATGGACTGCACCACGAAACATCAATGTAACTCTGTGAGATGAATTCACTCATTACCAAGAAGTTCCTAGGAAAACTTCTTTCTAGTTTCCATCTGACGACATTTGTTTTGTCACCGTGAGCTTCATTGCGCTAAGATGTATCTAATTACAGATTCCCAGAAAACTGTTTTAGCAAATTGATCACTGAAGAGAAACGTGCAACTCTGTGAGTTGCATTCCCACATGGCAATGCAGTTTCTCAGAAGGCTTCTTTCCTGTTTTGACCTGAGGATATTTCCTTTTTCACCATGTTCCCCAAAGGGCTCCCAAATATCACTTTACAGAATACACGACAACAGTGTTAGCAAACTGGTCCAAGAAGGGGAGGGTAGAACTCTGTGTGATGAAGTCACACATCAGAAAGCAATCTCTCAGAAAATTTCTCTCTAGTTATTATGTGAAGATATTTCCTTTTACTCCTTGGGCCCCTAGGGGCTCCCAAATATCACTTTGCAGATTCCACGAAAAGAGGGTTAGCAAACTGCTTCCTGAGGTCTAAGGTGTAACTCTGTGAGATGAAGTCACAGATCAGAAGGAAGTTCCTCAGAAAGCTTCTTTCACATTTTGAACTGATGATAATTCCTTTATCAGCGTAGCCCTCAATGCGATCAAAAGATGCCTTTCTCAGGTTCCTCAAAGACAGTGTTAATGGACTGCTCCATGAAACATAAGTGTAACACTGTGGGATGAATTCACACATCACCAAGAAGTTTCTAAGAAAGCTTCTTTGTAGTTTTCCTCTGAAGATACTTCCTTTGTCATCGTAAGCTTCATTGTGCTTAGAAGTATCCCATTGCCGATGTCCAGAAAACTTTGTTAGCAAACTGATCCCTGAATAGAAAAGTGTATCTCTGTGAGTTGCATTCACACATGGCAATGTAGTTTCTCAGAAGGCTTCTTTCCAGTTTTGATCTGAGGATATTTCCTTTTTCACCATAGTCCTCAATGAGCTCCCAAATATCACTTTGCAGAATCCACGACAACAGTGTTAGCAAACTGTTCCAAGAGGGGAAGGGTGGAACTCTGTGTGATGAAGTCACACATCAGAAAGCAATCTCTCAGAAAGCTTCTCTCTAGTTATTATCTGAGGATATTTCCTTTTTCACTATGTTCCCATATGGGCTCCCAAATATCCCTTTGCAGAGTCCACGACAAAAGTGTTAACAAACTCTTCCAAGAAGGGACGGGTGGAACTCTGTGTGATGAAGTCACACATCAGAAAGCAATCTCTCAGAAAGCTTCTCTCTAGTTATTATCTGAGGATATTTCCTTTTTCACCATGTTCCCGTATGGGCTCCCAAATATCCCTTTGCAGAATGAACGACAACAGTGTTAGCAAAATGTTTCGGGAAGGGAAGGGTGGAACTCTGTGTGATGAAGTCACACATCAGAAAGCCATCTCTCACAAAGCTTCTCTCTAGTTATTATCTGAGGATATTTCCTTTTTCACCATGTTCCCTTATGGGCTCCCAAATATCCCTTTGCAGAATGAACGACAACAGTGTTAGCAAAATGTTTCGGGAAGGGAAGGGTGGAACTCTGTGTGATGAAGTCACACATCAGAAAGCAATCTCTCAGAAAGCTTCTCTCTAGTTATTATCTGAGGATATTTCCTTTTTCACCATGTTCCCCTATGGACTCCCAAATATCCCTTTGCAGAATGAACGACAACAGTGTTACCAAAATGTTCCGGGAAGGGAAGGGTGGAACTCTGTGTGATGAATTCACACATCAGAAAGCAATCTCTCAGAAAGCTTCTCTCTAGTTATTATCTGAGGATATTTCCTTTTTCACCATGTTCCCCTATGGGGTCCCAAATATCACTTTGCAGAATGAACGACAACAGTGTTAGCAAAATGTTCCAAGAAGGGACACGTGGAACTCTGTGTGATGAATTCACACATCAGAAAGCAATCTCTCAGAAAGCTTCTCTCTAGTTATTATGTGAGGATATTTCCTTTATCACCATCGGCCCCTATGGGCTCCCAAATATCACTTTGCAGATTCCACGAAAAGAGGGTTAGCAAACTGCTTCCTGAGGTCTAAGGTGTAACTCTGTGAGATGAAGTCACAGATCAGAAGGAAGTTCCTCAGAAAGCTTCTTTCACCTTTTGAACTGATGATAATTCCTTTATCAGCGTAGCCCTCAATGCAATCAAAAGATGCCTTTCTCAGGTTCCTCAAAGACAGTGTTAATGGACTGATCCACGAAACATAAGTGTAACACTGTGGGATGAATTCACACATCACCAAGAAGTTTCTAAGAAAGCTTCTTTGTAGTTTTCCTCTGAAGATACTTCTTTGTCATCGTAAGCTTCATTGTGCTTAGAAGTATCCCATTGCCGATGTCCAGAAAACTTTGTTAGCAAACTGATCCCTGAATAGAAAAGTGTAACTCTGTGAAATGAATTCACAGATCAGAAAGAAGTTTCTTAGAAAGCTTCTTTCACGGTGTGAACTGATGATATTTCCTTTATCAGCGTGGGCCTCAATAGAATCCTTAGAAGCCCTTCTCAGTTTCCTCAAAGACAGTGTTAATGGACTGCTCCACGAAACATAAGTGTAACTATGTGACATGAATTCACACATCACGAAGAAGTTCCTAGGAAAGCTTCCTTTTTCCTTTTTCTTTTTTTTTTTCCTGTTTGTCATTTGTATAACTTATTTTTTTTTTATTATACGTTAAGTTTTACGGTGCATGCGCATAATGTGCAGGTTTGTTACATATGCATAATTATGCCATGTTGGTGTGCTGCACCCATCAACTCGTCAGCACCCATCAATTCATCATTTGCATCACATATAACTCCCCAATTCAATACCTCCTTCCTCCCCCCTCCCCATGATATGCCCCAGTGTGTGATGTTCCCCTTCCCGAGTCCACTTGATCTCATTGTTTAGTTCCCACTTATGAGTGAGAACATGCGGTGTTTGGTTTTCTCTTCTTGTGATAGTTTTCTATAAATGATGGTTTCCAGCTGCATCCATGTCCCTACAAAGGATGCAAACTCATCCTTTTTTATGGCTGCATAGTATTCCATGGTGTATATGTGCCACATTTTCTTTTCTTTTTTTTTTTTTTTTTTTGAGACGGAGTCTCGCTCTGTCACCCAAGCTGGAAAGCTGGAGTGCAGTGGCCAGATGTCAGCTCACTGCAAGCTCCGCCTCCCGGGTTCCTGCTATTCTCCTGCCTCAGCCTCCCGAGTAGCTGGGACTACAGGCGCCCGCCACCTCGCCCGGCTAGTTTTCTATATTTTTTAGTAGAGACGGGGATTCACCATGTTAGCCAGGATGGTCTCGATCTCCTGACCTTGTGATCCGCCCGCCTCGGCTTCCCAAAGTGCTGGGATTACAGGCTTGAGCCACCACGCCCGGCCGTGCCACATTTTCTTAATCCAGTCTGTCACAGATGGACATTTGGGTTGATTCCAAGTCTTCGCTATTGTGAATAGTGCCCCAATAAGCATACGTGTGCATGTGTCTTTGTAGTAGAATAATTTATAATCCTTTGGGTATATACCCAGTAGTGGGATGGCTGGGTCATATGGTACGTCAAGTTCTAGATACTTGAGGAATTGCCATACTGTTTTCCATAATGGTTGACTTGTTTACAATCCCACCAACAGTGTAAAAGTGTTTCTATTTCTCCACATCCTCTCCAACAACTGTTGTTTCCTGACTTCTTAATGATTGCCATTCTAACTGGTGTGAGATGGTATCTCATTGTGGTTTTGATTTGCATTTCTCTGATGGCGAGGGATGATGAGCATTTTTTCATGTGTCTGTTGGCTGTATGAATGTCTTCTTTTGAGAAATGTCTCTTCATATCCTTTGCCCACTTTTTGATGGGGTTGTTTGTTTTTTTCTTGTATATTTGTTTGAGTTCTTTGTAGATTCTGGATATTAGCCCTTTGTCAGATGAGTAGCTCGCAAAAATTTTCTCCCATTCTGTAGGTTGGCTGTTCACTCTGATGGTAGTTTCTTTTGCTGTGCAGAAGCTCTTTATTTAATTAGATCCCATTTGTCAATTTTGGCTTTTGCTGCCGTTGCTTTTGGTGTTTTAGACATGAAGTCCTTGCCCATGTCTATGTCCTGAATGGTACTACCTAGATTTTCTTCTAGGGTTTTTCTGGTATTAGGTCTAACATTTAAGTCTCTAATCCATCTTGAATTAATCTTCGTATAAGGGGTAAGGAAAGAATCCAGTTTCCGCTTTCTACTTATGGCTAGCCAATTTTCCAAGCACCATTTATTAAATAGGGATTCCTTTCCCCATTTCTTGTTTCTTTCAAGCTTGTCAAAGACCAGATGGCTGTAAATGTGCGGTATTATTTCTGAGGACTCTGTTCTGTTCCATTGGTCTATAGCTCTGTTTTGGTACCAGTACCATGCTGTTTTGGTTACTGTAGCCTTGTAGTACAGTTTGAAGTCAGGTAACGTGACGCCCCCAGCTTTGTCCTTTTGCCTTAGGATTGCCTTGGCAATGCGGCCTCCTTTTTGGTTCCATATGAAGTTTAAAGTAGTTTTTTCCAATTCTATGAAGAAACTCATTGTTAGCTTGATGGGGATGGCATTGAATCTATAAATAACCTTGGGTAGTGTGGCCATTTTCACGATATTGATTCTTCCTATCCATGAGCATGAAATGTGCTTCCATTTGTTTGTGTCCTCTTTGATTTCACTGAGCAGTGGTTTGTAGTTCTCCTTGAAGAAGTCCTTTACATCCCTGGTAAGCTGGATTCCTAGGTATTTTATTCTCATTGAAGAAATTGTGAATTTAAGTTCATTCCTTATTTGGCTCTCTGCTTGTCTGTTACTGGTGTATAAGAATGCTTGTGATTTTTGCACATTAATTTTGTATCCTGAGACTTTGCTGAAGTTGCTTATCAGCTTAAGGAGATTTGGGGCTGAGACAATGGGGTTTTCTAAATATACAATTATGTCATCTGCAAACAGGGACAATTTGACTTCTTCTTTTCCTAACTGGATACCCTTGATTTCTTTCTCTTGCCTGATTGCCCTAGCCAGAACTTCCAAGACTATGTTGAATAGGAGTGGTGAGAGAGGGCATCCCTGTCTTGTGCCAGTTTTCAAAGGGAATTTTTCCAGTTTTTGCCCATTCAGAATGATATTAGCTGTGGGTTTGTCGTAAATAGCTCTTATTATTTTGAGGTACGTTCCATCAATACCGAATTTATTGAACGTTTTTAGCATGAAGGGCTGCTGAATTTTGTCAAAAGCCTTTTCTGCATCTATTGAGATAATCATGTGTTTCTTGTCTTTGTTTCTGTTTATATGCTGGATTACGTTTATTGATTTGCGAATGTTGAACCAGCCTTGCATCCCAGGGATGAAGCCCACTTGAAGATGGTGGATAAGCTTTTGGATGTGCTGCTGAATCCGGTTTGCCTGTATTTCATTGAGAATTTTTGCATCGATATTCATCAGGGATATTGGTCTAAAATTCTCTTTTTTTGTTGTGTCTCTGCCAGGCTTCGGTATCAGGATGATGTTGGCCTCATAAAATGAGTTAGGGAGGATTCCCTCTTTTTCTATTGATTGGAATAGTTTCAGAAGGAATGTTACCAGCACCTCCTTATACCTCTGGTAGAATTCAGCTGTGAATCCATCTGGTCCTGGACTTTTTTTGGCGGGTAGGCTATTAATTGTTTCCTCAATTTCAGAGTCTGCTATTGGTCTCTTCAGGGATTCAACTTCTTCCTGGTTTAGTCTTGGGAGAGTGTAAGTGTCCAGAAAAATATCCATTTTTCTAGATTTTCTAGTTGATTTGCATAGAGGCATTTATAGTATTCTCTGATGGTTGTTTGTATTTCTGTGGGGTCAGTGGTGACACCCCTTTACCATTTTTTTTTTTTTTGCATCTCTTTGATTCCTCTCTCTTTTGTTCTTTATTAGTCTTGCTAGTGGTCTGTCAATTTTGTTGATCTTTTCAAAAAACCAACTCCTGGATTCATTGATTTTTTGGAGGACTTTTTGTGTCTCTATCTCCTTCAGTTCTGTTCTGATCTTAGTTATTTCTTGCCTTCTGCTAGCTTTTGAATGTGTTTGCTCTTGCCTCTCTAGTTCTTTTAATTGTGATGTGAGAGTGTCAATTTTAGATCTTTCCTGCTTTCTCTTGTGGGCATTTAGTGCTATAAATTTCCCTCTACACACTGCTTTAAATGTGTCCCAGAGATTCTAGTATGTTGTATCTTTGTTCTCATTGGTTTCAAAGAACATCATTATTTCTGCTTTCCTTTCGTTATGTACCCAGTAGTCATTCAGGAGCAGGTTGTTCAGTGTCCATGTAGTTGAGCGGTTTTGATTGAGTTTCTTAGTCCTGAGTTCTAGTTTGATGGCACTGTGGTCTGAGAGACAGTTTGTTATAATTTCTGTTCTTGTACATTTGTTGAGGAGTGCTTTACTTCCAATTATGTGGTCAATTTTGGAATAAGTGCGATGTGGTGCTGAGAAGAATGTATATTCTGTTGATTTGGGGTGGAGAGTTCTATAGATGTCTATTAGGTCCACTTGGTGCAGAGATGAGTTCAATTCCTGGATATCCTTGTTAACTTTCTGTCTCGTTGATCTGTCTAATGTAGACAGTGGAGTGTTGAAGTCTCCCATTATTATTGTATGGGAGTCTAAGTCTCTTTGTAAGTCTCTAAGGACTTGCTTTATGAATCTGGGTGCTCCTGTATTGGGTGCATATATATTTAGGAGAGTTAGCTCTTCCTGTTGAATTCATCCCTTTACCATTATATAATGGCCTTCTTTGTCTCTTTTCTTCTTTGATGGTTTAAAGTCTGTTTTATCAGAGACTAGGATTGTAACCCCTGCTTTTTTTTGTTCTCCATTTGCTTGGTAGATCTTCCTCCATCCCTTTATTTTGAGCCTATCTATGTCTTTGCATGTGAGATGGGTCTCCTGAATACAGCAGACTCATGGGTCTTGACTCTTTATCCAGTTTGCCAGTCTGTGTCTTTTAATTGGAGCATTTAGTCCATTTACATTTAAGGTTAGTATTGTTATGTGTGAACTTGATCCTGTCATTATGATATTCACTGGTTATTTTTCTCGTTAGTTGATGCAGTTTCTTCCTAGCCTCGATGGTCTTTACATTTTGGCATGTTTTTGCAATGGCTGGTACTGGTTGTTCCTTTCCATGTTTAGGGCTTCCTTCAGGGTCTCTTGTAAGGCAGGCTTGGTGGTGACAAAATCTCTAAGCATTTGCTTATCTGTAAAGGATTTTATTTCTCCTTCACTTATGAAACTTAGTTTGGCTGGATATGAAATTCTGGGTTTAAAATTCTTTTCTTTCAGAACGTTGAATATTGGCCCCCACTCTCTTCTGGCTTGTAGAGTTTCTGCTGAGGGATCTGCTGTTAGTCTGATGGGCTTAGCTTTGTGGGTAACCCGACCTTACTCTCTGGCTGCCCTTAAGATTTTTTCCTTCATTTCAACTTTGGTGAATCTGGCAATTATGTGTCTTGGAGATGCTCTTGTCGAGGAGTATCTTTGTGACGTTCTCTGTATTTCTTGAATTTGAATGTTGGCCTGCCCTTCTAGGTTGGGGAAGTTCTCCTGGATGATATCCTGAAGAGTGTTTTCCAACTTGGTTCCATTTTCCCCCTCACTTTCAGGCACCCCAATGAGACGTAGATTTGGTCTTTTTACATAATCCCATACTTCTTGCAGGTTTTGTTCATTTCTTTTTGTTCTTTTTTTCTTTTGGTTTCTCTTCTCGCTTCATTTCATTGATTTGATCCTCAATCGCTGATACTCTTTCTTCCAGTTGATCGAGTCAGTTACTGCAGCTTGTGCATTTGTCACGTATTTCTCGTGTCATGTTTTTCATCTCTGTCATTTCGTTTATAATCTTCTCTGCATTAATTAGTCTAGCTGTCAGTTCTTCCACTCTTTTTTGAAGATTTTTAGTTTCTTTGCTCTGGGTGCGTAATTCCTTCTTTAGCTCTGAGAAGTTTGATGGACTGAAGCCTTCTTCTATCATCTCGTCAAAGTCATTCTCTGACCAGCTTTGTTCCGTTGCTGGCGATGGGCTGCACTCCTTCGCAGGGGGAGATGCGCTCTTATTTTTTGAATTTCAAGCTTTTCTGCCCTGCTTCTTCCCCATCTTTGTGGTTTTATCTGTCTCTGGTCTTTGATGATGGTGACGTACTAATGGCGTTTTGGTATAGGTGTCCTTCCTGTTTGATATTTTTCCTTCTGACAGTCAGAAGGACCCTCTGTTGGTCTGTTGGAGATTGCTTGATGTCCACTCCTGACCCTGTTTCCCTGGGTATCAGCAGCAGGTAGTTGCCGAAGATAGAATATTGGTGAACAGCGAGTGTACCTGTCTGATTCTTCCTTTGGAAGTTTCCTCTCAGGGGTGTACTCCACCCTGTGAGGTGTGGGGTGTCAGACTGCCCCTAGTGGGGGATGTCTCCCAGCTAGGCTACTCAGGGGTCAGGGACCCACCTGAGCAGGCAGTCTGTCCGTTCTCAGATCTCAACCTCCGCATTGGGAGATCCACAGCTCTCCCCAAAGCTGTCAGACAGAGTCGTTCGAGTCTGCACCGGCCCCCGCTGCTTCTCCTGTTGGTCTTCAGCTGTGCGCTGTCCCCAGAGGTGGAGACTACAGAGACAGGCAGGCTTCCTTGAGCTGCTGTGAGCTCCACCCAGTTCGAGCTTCCCAGCGGCTTTGTTTACCTACTTAAGCCTCAGCAATGGCGGGCACCCCTCCCCCAGCCTCGCCACTGCCTGCAAATAGATCACCGCAGACAGCTGTGTTAGCAGTGAGGGAGGCTGCATGGGCGTGGGACCCTCCCGGCCAGGAGTGGGATACACTCTCCTGGTGTGCCTGTTTGCTAAAAGCACAGTATTGGGGTGGGAGTTACCCTATTTTCCAGGTGTTTTGTGTCTCAGTTCCCCTGGGTAGGAAAACGGATTCCCTTCCCTTTTGCGCTTCCAGGTAAGGCGATGCCTCACCCTGCTTCAGCTCTCGCTTGTCAGGCTGCAGCAGCTAACCAGCACCGATTATCCGGCACTCCCTAGTGAGATGAACCCAGTACCTCAGTTGAAAATACAGAAATCACCTGTCTTCTGTGTCGCTCGCGCTGGGAGTTGGAGACTAGAGATGTTCCTATTCGGCCATCTTGCTCCGCCCCTCGGATACCTCCTTTTTCACCATGGGCCCCTATGGGCTCCCAAATATCACTTTGCAGAATCCACGACAACAGTGATAGCAAACTGTTCCAAGAAGGGAAGGGTGGAACTCCGTGTGTTGAAGTCACACATCACAAAGCATCTCTCAGAAAGCTTCTCTCTAGTTATGATGTGAGGATATTTCCTTTTTCACCATGGGACCCTATGGGCTCCCAAATATCACTTTGCAGAATTGACGACAACAGTGCTAGCAAACTGTTCCAAGAAGGGAAGGGTGGAACTCGGTGTGATGAAGTCACACAACTGAAAGCAATCTCTGAGAAAGCTTCTCTCTAGTTATTATCTGAGATTATTTCCTTTTTCACCATGGGCCCTTATGGGATCCCAAATATCACTTTGCAGATTCCACGAAAAGAGTTTTAGCAAATTGTTTCCTGAGGTGTAAGTTGTAACTCTGTGAGATGAAGTCACAGATCAGAAAGAAGTTTCTCAGAAAGCTTCTTTCACATTTTGAGCTGAGGATATTTCCTTTATCAGCATAGGACTGAATAAGATCCAAAGATGCCATTTTCTGTTTCCTAAAAGACAGTGTTAATGGACTGCTCCACGAAACATAATTGTAACTCTGTGAGATGAATTCTCAAATCACCAAGAAGTTTCTACAAAATCTTCTTTCTAGTTTTCATCTGAGGATATTTCTTTTGTCACCGTAAGCTTCATTGCACTAAGAAATATCCCATTGCAGATTTCCAGAAAACTCTGTTAGGAAACTGATCACTGAAGAGAGACGTGTAACAATGTGAGTTGCATTCACACATGGCAATGCAGTTTCTCAGAAGGATTCTTTCCAGTTTTGATCTGAGGATATTTCCTTTTTCACCATAGCCCTCAATGAGCTCCCAAAGATCACTTAGCAGAATCGAAGATAACAGTGTTGGCAAACTGTTCCAAGAAGGAAAGGGTGGAACTCTGTGTGTTGAAGTCACACGTCACAAAGCAATCTCTCCGAAAGCTTCTCTCTAGTTATTATCTGAGGATATTTCCTTTTTCACCATGTTCCCCGATGGGCTCCCAAATATCACTTTGCAGAATGAACGACAACAGTGTTAGCAAAATGTTCCAAGAAGGGACGGGTGGAACCCAGAAAGGTTCTTTCACGTTTTGAAGTTTTGATATTTCCTGTATCAGCGTAGGCCTCAATAAGATCCAAAGAAGCCCTTCTCTGGTTCCTCAAAGACAGTGTTAATGGACTGCTCCATGAAACATAAGTGTAACTCTGTGAGATGAATTCACACATCCCCAAGAAGTTTCTAAGAAAGCTTCTTTCTACGATGGCCAAATAGGAACAGCTCCAGTCTCCAACTCCCAGCGCGAGCGACACAGAAGACCAGTGATTTCTGCATCTTCAACTGAGGTACTGGGGTCATCTCACCAGTTAATGCTGGACAATCGGTGCTGGTCAGTTGCTGCAGCCTGACCAGCGAGAGCTGAATCAGAGGGAGGCATCGCCTCACCTGGGAAGCGTAAGGGGGAAGGGTATCCCTTTTTCTAGCCAGGGGAACTTGAGACACACATCACCTGGAAAATCGGGTAACTTCCACGCCAATACCGCGCTCTAAGCAAACGGGCACACCAGAAGAATATATCCCTCACCTGGCCGGGAGGGTCCCACGACCACAGAGCCTCCCTCTTTTTTAACACAGCAGTCTGCAGCGATCTGACCGCGAGGCAGCAGCGAGGCTGGGGGAGGGGCGCCCGCCATTGATGAGGCTTAAGTAGTTAAAGAAAGCCGCTGGGAAGCTCGAACAGGGTGGAGCTCACAGCAGCTCAAGGAAACCTGCCTGTCTCTATAGACTCCACCTCTGGGGGTAGGGCTCAGCTAAAAAAACAACAGGGGAAGCAACAGAGGCCTGAGCAGACGTGAACGACTCTGTCTGAAAGATTTGAAGAGAGCAGTGGATCTCCCAACACGGATGTAGAGATCTGAGAATGGACAGACTGCGTGCTCAAGTGGGTCACTGACCCCTGAGTAGCCTCACTGGGAGACATCCCCCACTAGGGGCAGTCTGACAGGCCACACCTCACAGGGTGGAATACACCCCTGAGATGAAGCTTCCAAAGTAAAAATCAGACAGGTACACTCGCTGTTCAGCAATATTCTATCTTCTGCAAACTTTGCTGCTGATACCCAGGCAAAGAGGGTCTGGAGTGGACCTCAAGCAATCTCCAACTGACCTACAGCTGAGGGTCCAGACTGTCAGAAGGAAAACTATCAAACAGGAAGGACACCTATACCAAAACCCCATCATTACATCACCATCATCAAAGACGACAGACAGATAAGACCACAAAGAAGGGGAAAAAGCAGGGCAGAAAAGCTGGAAATTCAAAAAATAAGAGCGCATCTCCCACTGCAAAGGAGTGCAGCCCATCGCCAGCAACGGATCGAAGCTGGTCAGAGAATAACTTTGACGAGATGAGAGAAGAAGGCTTCAGTCCATCAAACTTCTCAGAGCTAAAGGAGGAATTACGTACCCAGCGCAAAGAAACTAAAAATCTTGAAAAAAGAGTGGAAGAATTGACAGCTAGACTAATTAATGCAGAGAAGATCATAAACGAAATGACAGAGATAAAAACCATGACACGAGAAATACATGACAAATGCACAAGCTTCAGTAACTGACTCGATCAACTGGAAGAAAGAGTATCAGCGATTGAGGATCAAATCAATGAAATGAAATGAGAAGAGAAACCAAAAGAAAAAAGAAGAAAAACAAATGAACAAAGCCTACAAGAAGTATGGGATTATGTAAAAAGACCAAATCTACGTCTCATTGGGGTGCCTGAAAGTGAGGGGAAAATGGAACCAAGTTGGAAAACACTCTTCAGGATATCATCCAGGAGAACTTCCCCAACCTAGTAGCGCAGGCCAAGATTCAAATTCAGGAAATACAGAGAACACCACACAGATACTCCTCGAGAAGAGCAACTCCAAGACACATAATTGCCAGATTCACCAAAGTTGAAATGAAGGAAAAAATCTTAAGGGCAGCCAGAGAGAAAGGTCGGGTTACCCACAAAGGGAAGCCAATCAGACTAACAGCAGATCTCTCGGTAGAAACTCTACAAGCCAGAAGAGAGTGGGGGCCAATATTCAATGTTCTTAAAGAAAAGAATTTTCAACCCAGAATTTCATATCCAGCCAAACTAAGTTTCATAAGTGAAGGAGAAATAAAATCCTTTACAGATAAGCAAATGCTTAGAGATTTTGTCATCGCCAGGCCTGCCTTACAAGAGACCCTGAAGGAAGCCCTAAACATGGAAAGGAACAACCAGTAAAAGCCATTGCAAAAACATGCCAAAATGTATAGACCATCGAGGCTAGGAAGAAAATGCATCAACTAATGAGCAAAAATCACCAGTTAATATCATAATGGCAGGATCAAGTTCACACATAACAATATTAACCTTAAATGTAAATGGACTAAATGCTCCAATTAAAAGACACAGACTGGCAAACTGGATAAAGAGTCAAGACCCATCAGTCTGCTGTATTCAGGAGACCCATCTCACATGCAGAGACATACATCGGCTCAAAATAAAGGGATGGAGGAAGATCTACCAAGCAAATGGAGAACAAAAAAAAGCTGGGGTTGCAATCCTAGTCTCTGTTAAACAGACTTGAAACCATCAAAGATCAAAAGAGACAAAGAAGGCCATTACATAATATTAAAGGGATGAATTCAACAGGAAGAACTAACTCTCCTAAATATATATGCACCCAATAGAGGAGCACCCAGATTCATAAAGCAAGTCCTTAGAGACTTACAAAGAGACTTAGACTCCCATACAATAATAATGGGAGACTTCAACACTGCACTGTCAACATTAGACAGATCAACAAGACAGAAAGTTAACAAGGATATCCAGGAATTGAACTCATCTCTGCACCAAGCAGACCTAATAGACATCTATAGAACTCTCCACCCCAAATCAACAGAATATACATTCTTCTGAGCACCACATCACACTTATACCAAAATTGACCACATAATTGGAAGTAAAGCACTCCTCAGCAAATGTAAAAGAACAGAAATTATAACAAACTGTCTCTCAGACCACAGTGCAATCAAACTAGAACTCAGGACTAAGAAACACAATCAAAACCGCTCAACTACATGGAAACTGAAAAACCTGCTCCTGAATGACTACTGGGTACATAACGAAATGAAGGCAGAAATAAAGATGTTCTTTCAAACCAAAGAGAACAAAGATACAACATACCAGAATCTCTGGGACACATTTAAAGCAGTGTGAGAGGGAAATTTATAGCACTAAATGCCCACAAGAGAAAGCAGGAAAGATCTAAAATTGACACTCTAACATCACAATTAAAAGAACTAGAGAGGCAAGAGCAAACACATTCAAAAGCTAGCAGAAGGCAAGAAATAACTAAGATCAGAGCAGAACTGAAGGAGATAGAGACACAAAAACCCTCCAAAAAATCAATGAATCCAGGAGTTGGTTTTTTGAAAAGATCAACAAAATTGACAGACCGCTAGCAAGACTAATAAAGAAGAAAAGAGAGAGGAATCAAATAGATGCAATGAAAACTGAAAAAGGGGATATCACCACCCACACCACAGAAATACAAACAACCATCAGAGAATACTATAAACACCTCTACGCAAATCAACTTGAAAATCCAGAAGAAATGGATAATTTCCTGGACACTTACACTCTCCCAAAACTAAACCAGGAAGAAGTTGAATCCCTGAATAGACCAATAGCAGGCTCTGAATTTGAGGCAACAATTAATAGCCTACCCACCAAAAAAATCCAGGACCACATGGATACTCAGCTGAATTCTACGAGAGGTACAAGGAGGAGCTGATACCATTCCTTCTGTAAATATTCCAATCAATAGAAAAAGAGGGAATCCTCCCTAACTCATTTTATGAAGCCAACATCATCCTGATAGCAAAGCCTGGCAGAGACACAACAATAAAAGAGAATTTTAGACCAATATCCCTGATGAACATCGATGCAAAATCCTCAATAAAATACTGGCAAACCGTATTCAGCAGCACATCAAAAAGCTTATCCACCATGATCAAGTGGGCTTCATCCCTGGGATGCAAGGCTGGTTCAACATTCGCAAATCAATAAACATAATCCAGCATATAAACAGAACCAAAGTCAAGAACCACATGATTATCTCAATAGATTCATAAATGGCTTTTGACAAAATTCAACAGCCCTTCATGCTAAAAACGCTCAATAAATTTGATATCGATGGAACGTACCTCAAAATAATAAGAGCTATTTATGACAAACCCACAGCTAATATCATACTGAATGGGCAAAAACTGGAAAAATTCCCTTTGAAAACTGGTACAAGACAGGGATGCCCTCTCTCACCACTCCTATTCAACATAGGGTTGGACGTTCTGGCTAGGGCAATTAGGCAAGAGAAAGAAATCAAGGGTATTCAGTTAGGAAAAGAAGAAGTCAAATTGTCCCTGTTTGCAGATGACATGATTGTATATTTAGAAAACCCCATCGTCTCGGCCCAAAATCTCCTTAAGCTGATAAGCAACTTCAGCAAAGTCTCAGGATACAAAATTAATGTGCAAAAATCACAAGCATTCTTATACACCAGTAACAGAGAAGCAGAGAGCCAAGTCAGGAATGAACTTCCATTCACAATTGCTTCAAAGAGAATAAAATACCTAGGAATCCAACTTACAAGGGATGTAGAGGACCTCTTCAAGGAGAACTACAAACCACTGCTCAGTGAAATCAAAGAGGAAACAAACAAATGGAAGAACATACCATGCTCATGGATAGGAAGAATCAATATCGTGAAAATGGACATACTGCCCTAGGGTATTTATAGATTCAATGCCATCCCCATCAAGCTAACAATGAGTTTCTTCACAGAATTGGAAAAAACTGCTTGAAAGTTCATATGGAACCAAAAAAGAGCCCACATTGCCAAGACAATCCTAAGGCAAAAGGACAAAGCTGGAGGCGTCACGCTACCTGACTTCAAACTCTACTACAAGGCTACAGTAACCAAAACAGCATGGTACTAGTAAAAAAACAGAGCTGCAGACCAATGGAACAGAACAGAGTCCTCAGAAATAATACCACACATCTACAGCCATCTGATCTTTGACAAACCTGAGAGAAACAAGAAATGGGGAAAGGATTCCCTATTTAATAAATGGTGCTGGGAAAATTGGCTAGCCATGTGTAGAAAGCTGAAACTGGATCCTTTCCTTACTCCTTATACGAAGATTAATTCAAGATGGATTAGAGACTTAAATGTTAGACCTAATACCATAAAAACCCTAGAAGAAAACCTAGGGAATACCATTCAGGACATAGGCATGGGCAAGGACTTCATGTCTAAAACACCAAAAGCAACGGCAGCAAAAGCCAAAATTGACAAATGGGATCTAATTAAACTAAAGAGCTTCTGCACAGCAAAAGAAACTACCATCAGATTTAGCAGGCAACCTACAGAATGGGAGAAAATTTTTCAACCTACTCATCTGACAAAGGGCTAATATCCAGAATCTACAAAGAACACAAACAAATATACAAGAAAAAAACAAACAACCCCATCAAAAAGTGGGCAAAGGATATGAACAGACATTTCTCAAAAGAAGATATTCATACAGCCAACAGACACATGAAAAAATGCTCATCATCACTCGCCATCAGAGAAATGCAAATCAAAATCACAATGAGATACCATCTCACACCAGCTAGAATGGCAATCATTAAAGAATCAGGAAACAACAGTTGTTGGAGAGGATGTGGAGAAATAGGAACACTTTTACACTGTTGGTGGGATTGTAAACTAGTTCAACCATTATGGAAAACAGTATGGCAATTCCTCAAGGATCTAGAACTAGATGTACCATATGACCCAGCCATCCCACTGCAGGGTATATACACAAAGGATTATAAATTATTCTACTACAAAGACACATGCACACGTATGTTTATTGCGGCACTATTCACAATAGCAAAGACTTGGAATCAACCCAAATGTCCATCTGTGACAGATTGGATTAAGAAAATGTGGCACATATACACCATGGAAAACTATGCAGCCATAAAAAGATGAGTTTGCGTCCTTTGTAGGGACATGGATGCAGCTGGAAACCATTATCTTAGCAAACTATCAGAAGAAGAGAAAACCAAATACCACATGTTCTCACTCATAGGTGGGAACTGAACAATGAGATCACTTGGACTTGGGAAGGGGAACATCACACACCGGGGCCTATCATGGGGAGGGGAAGGGGGGAGGGATTGCATTGGGGAGTTATACATGATATAAATGAAGAATTGATGGGTGCTGACGAGTTGATGGGTGTAACACAACAACATGGCACAAATATACATATGTAAAAAACGTGCAAGTTATGCACATGTACCCTAGAATTTAAAGTATAATAAAAAGAAAAAAAAACGGAAAAAAAGAAATGAATCCCTCAGAAAGCTTCTCTCTGGTTATTATGTGAGGATATTTCCTTTTTCACCATGGGCCCCTATGGGCTCCCCAATATCATTTTGCAGAATCACGACAAGAGTGTTAGCAAACTGTTCCAAGAAGAGAAAGGTGTACCTCTGTGTGATGAAGTCACACATCAGAAAGCAATCTCTCAGAAAGCTTCTCTCTAGTTATTATGTGAGGATGATAACTTTTTCACCAAGGGCACCTAGGGCTCCCTAATATAACTTTGCAGTTTCCACGAAAAGAGTGTTAGCAAACTGCTTCCTGATGTCTAAATTGTAACTCTGAGACATGAATTCACGAATCAAAAAGAAGTTTCTCAGAAGGCTTCTTTCACGTTTTGAACTGATTATATTTCCTTTATCAGCATAGGCCTAAATGCGATCCAAAAAGCCCTTCTCAGTTTCCTCAAAGACAGTGTTAATGGCCTGCTCCACGAAACATAAGTGTAACTCTGTGAGATGAATTCACACATCACCAGGAAATTTCTAAGAAAGCTTCTTTCTAGTTTTCATCTGTGGATATTTCCTTTGTCACCGAAAGGTTCATTTCGCTATGAAGTATCTAATTGCAGATTTCCAGAAAACTGTGTTAACAAACTGATCACCGAAGAGAAACGTGTAAATCTGTGAGTTGCATTCACACATGGCAATGCAGTTTCTCAGAAAGCTTCTCTTTAGTTATTATGTGAGGATATTTCCTTTTTCACCATAGCCCACAATGAGCTCCCAAACATACCTTTGCAGAATCCACGACAACAGTGTTAGCAAAACTGTTCCAGGAAGGGAAGGGTGGAACTCTGTGTGATGTAGTCACACATCAGAAAGCAACTCCCACTGCAGGAGTGCAGCCCATCGCCAGCAACGGATCGAGCTGGTCAGAGAATACTTTGACGAGATGAGAGAAGAAGGCTTCAGTCCATCAAACTTCTCAGAGCTAAAGGAGGAATTACGTACCCAGCGCAAAGAAAACTAAAAATCTTGAAAAAAGAGTGGAAGAATTGACAGCTAGACTAATTAATGCAGAGAAGATCATAAAGAATGACAGAGATAAAAACCATGACACGAGAAATACATGACAAATGCACAAGCTTCAGTAACTGACTCGATCAACTGGAAGAAAGAGTATCAGCGATTGAGGATCAAATCAATGAAATGAAATGAGAAGAGAAACAAAAGAAAAAAGAAGAAAAACAAATGAACAAAGCCTACAAGAAGTATGGGATTATGTAAAAAGACCAAATCTACGTCTCATTGGGGTGCCTGAAAGTGAGGGGAAATGGAACCAAGTTGAAAACACTTTCGATATCATCACAGGAGAACTTCCCCAACCTAGTAGCGCAGGCCAAGATTCAAATTCAGGAAAACAGAGAACACCACACAGATACTCCTCGAGAAGAGCAACTCCAAGACACATAATTGCCAGATTCACCAAAGTTGAAATGAAGGAAAAAATCTTAAGGGCAGCCAGAGAAAAGTCGGGTTACCCACAAAGGGAAGCCAATCAGACTAACAGCAATCTCTCGGTAGAAACTCTACAAGCCAGAAGAGAGTGGGGCCAATATTCAATGTTCTTAAAGAAAGAATTTTCAACCCAGAATTTCATTCCAGCCAAACTAAGTTTCATAAGTGAAGGAGAAATAAAATCCTTTACAGATAAGCAAATGCTTAGAGATTTTGTCATCGCCAGCCTGCCTTACAAGAGACCCTGAAGGAGCCCTAAACATGGAAAGGAACAACCAGTAAAGCCATTGCAAAAACATGCCAAAATGTATAGACCATCGAGGCTAGGAAGAAAATGCATCAACTAATGAGCAAAAATCACCAGTTAATATCATAATGGCAGGATCAAGTTCACACATAACAATATTAACCTTAAATGTAAATGGACTAAATGCTCCAATTAAAAGACACAGACTGGCAAACTGGATAAGAGTCAAGACCATCAGTTGTCTGTATTCAGGAGACCCATCTCACATGCAGAGACATACATCGGCTCAAAATAAAGGGATGGAGGAAGATCTACCAAGCAAATGGAGAACAAAAAAAAGCTGGGTTGCAATCCTAGTCTCTGTTAAACAGACTTGAAACCATCAAAGATCAAAAGAGACAAAGAAGGCCATTACATAATATTAAGGGATGAATTCAACAGGAAGAACTAACTCTCCTAATATATTGCACCCAATAGAGGAGCACCCAGATTCATAAAGCAAGTCCTTAGAGACTTACAAAGAGACTTAGACTCCCATACAATAATAATGGGAGACTTCAACACTGCACTGTCAACATTAGACAGATCAACAAGACAGAAAGTTAACAAGGATATCCAGGAATTGAACTCATCTCTGCCCAAGCAGACCTAATAGACATCTATAGAACTCTCCACCCCAAATCAACAGAATATACATTCTTCTGAGCACCACATCCACTTATTCAAAATTGACCACATAATGGAAGATAAGCACTCCTCAGCAAATGTAAAAGAACAGAAATTATAACAAACTGTCTCTCAGACCACAGTGCAATCAAACTAGAACTCAGGACTAAGAAACACAATCAAAACCTCAACTACATGGAAACTGAAAAACCTCTCCTGAATGACTACTGGGTACATAACGAAATGAAGGCAGAAATAAAGATGTTCTTTCAAACCAAAGAGAACAAAGATACAACTACCAAATCTCTGGGACACATTTAAAGCAGTGTGAGAGGGAAATTTATAGCACTAAATGCCCACAAGAGAAAGCAGGAAAGATCTAAAATTGACACTCTAACATCACAATTAAAAGAACTAGAGAGGCAAGAGCAAAACATTCAAAACTAGCAGAAGGCAAGAATAACTAAGATCAGAGCAGAACTGAAGGAGATAGAGACACAAAAACCCTCCAAAAAATCTGAATCCAGAGTTGGTTTTTTGAAAAGATCAACAATTGACAGACCGCTAGCAAGACTAATAAAGAAGAAAAGAGAGGAATCAAATAGATGCAATGAAACTGAAAAGGGGATATCACCACCCACACCACAGAAATCAAACAACCATCAGAGAAACTATAAACACCTCTACGCAAATCAACTTGAAAATCCAGAGAAATGGATAATTTCCTGGACACTTACACTCTCCCAAAACTAAACCAGGAAGAAGTTGAATCCCTGAATAGACCAATAGCAGGCTCTGAATTTGAGGCAACAATTAATAGCCTACCCACCAAAAAAATCCAGGACCACATGGATACTCAGCTGAATTCTACAGAGGGTACAAGGAGGAGCTGATACCATTCCTTCTGTAAATATTCCAATCATAGAAAAAGAGGGAATCCTCCCTAATCATTTTATGAGCCAACATCATCCTGATAGCAAAGCCTGGCAGAGACACAACAAAAAAGAGAATTTTAGACCAATATCCCTGATGAACATCGATGCAAAATCCTCAATAAAATACTGGCAAACCGTATTCAGCAGCAATCAAAAAGCTTATCCACCATGATCAAGTGGGCTTCATCCCTGGGATGCAAGGCTGGTTCAACATTCGCAAATCAATAAACATAATCCCAATAAAACAGAACCAAAGTCAAGAACCACATGATTATCTCAATAGATTCATAATGGCTTTTGACAAAATTCAACAGCCCTTCATGCTAAAAACCTCAAAAATTTGATATCGATGGAACGTACCTCAAAATAAATAGAGCTATTTATGACAAACCCACAGCTAATATCATACTGAATGGGCAAAAACTGGAAAAATTCCCTTTGAAAACTGGTACAAGACAGGGATGCCCTCTCTCACCACTCCTATTCAACATAGGTTGGACGTTCTGGCTAGGGCAATTAGGCAAGAGAAAGAATCAAGGGTATTCAGTTAGGAAAAGAAGAAGTCAAATTGTCCCTGTTTGCAGATGACATGATTGTATATTTAGAAAACCCCCGTCTCGGCCCAAAATCTCCTTAAGCTGATAAGCAACTTCAGCAAGTCTCAGGATACAAAATTAATGTGCAAAAATCCAAGCATTCTTATACACCAGTAACAGAGAAGCAGAGAGCCAAGTCAGGAATGAACTTCCATTCACAATTGCTTCAAAGAGATAAAATACCTAGGAATCCAACTTACAAGGGATGTAGAGGACCTCTTCAAGGAGAACTACAAACCACTGCTCAGTGAAATCAAAGAGGAAACAAACAAATGGAAGAACATACCATGCTCATGGATAGGAAGAATCAATATCGTGAAAATGGACATACTGCCCTAGGGTATTTATAGATTCAATGCCATCCCCATCAAGCTAACAATGAGTTTCTTCACAGAATTGGAAAAAAACTGCTTAAAGTTCATATGGAACCAAAAAAGAGCCCACATTGCCAAGACAATCCTAAGGCAAAAGGACAAAGCTGGAGGCGTCACGCTACCTGACTTCAAACTCTACTACAAGCTACAGTAACCAAAACAGCATGGTACTAGTAAAAAAACAGAGCTGCAGACCAATGGAACAGACAGATCCTCAGAAAATACCACACATCTACAGCCATCTGATCTTTGACAAACCTGAGAGAAACAAGAAATGGGGAAAGGATTCCCTATTTAATAATGGTGCTGGGAAATTGCTAGCCATGTGTAGAAAGCTGAAACTGGATCCTTTCCTTACTCCTTATACGAAGATTAATTCAAGATGGATTAGAGACTTAAATGTTAGACCTAATACCATAAAACCCTAGAAGAAACCTAGGGAATACCATTCAGGACATAGGCATGGGCAAGGACTTCATGTCTAAACACCAAAAGCAACGGCAGCAAAAGCCAAAATTGACAAATGGGATCTAATTAAACTAAGAGCTTCTGCACAGCAAAAGAACTACCATCAGATTTAGCAGGCAACCTACAGAATGGGAGAAAATTTTTCAACCTACTCATCTGACAAAGGGCTAATATCCGAATCTACAAAGAACACAAACAAATAACAAGAAAAAAAACAAACAACCCCATCAAAAAGTGGGCAAAGGATATGAACAGACATTTCTCAAAAGAAGATATTCATACAGCCAACAGACACATGAAAAAATGCTCATCATCACTCGCCATCAGAGAAATGCAAATCAAAATCACAATGAGATACCATCTCACACCAGCTAGAATGGCAATCATTAAAGAATCAGGAAACAACAGTTGTTGGAGAGGATGTGGAGAAATAGGAACACTTTTAACTGTTGGTGGGATTGTAAACTAGTTCAACCATTATGGAAAACAGTATGGCAATTCTCAAGGATCTAGAACTAGATGTACCATATGACCCAGCCATCCCACTGCAGGGTATATACACAAAGGATTATAAATTATTCTACTACAAAGACACATGCACACGTAGTTTATTGCGGCACTATTCACAATAGCAAAGACGTGAATCAACCCAAATGTCCATCTGTGACAGATTGGATTAAATGTGGCACATATACACCATGGAAAACTATGCAGCCATAAAAAGATGAGTTTGCGTCCTTTGTAGGGACATGGATGCAGCTGGAAACCATTATCTTAGCAAACTATCAGAAGAAGAGAAAACCAAATACCACATGTTCTCACTCATAGGTGGGAACTGAACAATGAGATCACTTGGACTTGGGAAGGGGAACATCACACACCGGGGCCTATCATGGGGAGGGGAGGGGGGAGGGATTGCATTGGGGAGTTATACATGATATAATGAAGAATTGATGGGTGCTGACGAGTTGATGGGTGTAACACAACAACATGGCACAAATATACATATGTAAAAACGTGCAAGTTATGCACATGTACCCTAGAATTTAAAGTATAATAAAAGAAAAAAAAAACGGAAAAAAAGAAATGAATCC